>NW_002987177.1:134560-152546 GCF_000006295.1 Pediculus humanus corporis | reverse complement strand
CAGGTACGGCAGGTACGCGGTTTTTAAACGTGCGTATTTGGAAAAAAAAATTTTTTTTGTGTTGCTTTAACGTAATCTTAAATATGCATCGAAATATATATATATATATATATATATATATATATATATATAAAACTAAAAAATGAAATAATTTAAAATGAGGAGAAATAATAATAATAATAATAATAATGATGATAATAATAATAATGATGATGATGATGATGATGATGATGATAAGGAATTACCCATTTTTTAACGAAAAAAAAAAAAACTTTTGACCCCAAACGTTGTTTAGCTTATACCACCAAATTCATGTGCAACGCATTCAAATGACATATAAAAAACAAAGAAAATATGAAAAATTTCGAGTTTACGTTTTTCCAACACGTGCGTCGTCGGCCATTTTGATTTTATATCAAAATCCGCTCTGTAATTTATTTAAAATATTTTTCCGTCAATCGTTCGACTATTAATTAATAATAAAAGAAAAATTTAATAACAAAGGTTGGAATATATATATACATAAAACAGGTTATTTAATAGTTTTTATGTATTTATACTAATTAAAAATAAAAAAAATTTAAAATTTTTCCATTACGCAAGAAAAATATAAATGGGTGCAGTTTTTGTTTTTGTTTTTTTTTTTTTTTTTCTCCAATATGGCGACGCACGATTACGTAATGATGACGACTTAATCAGATTTAATAAATTATTATTATTATTATTATTATTGATGTTACCGAAAAGAATTCGCGAGATTATTGGAAAATAATTTTCGAAAAAATTTGTAAACGGATTTGAGATTTTTATAAACGTTCGTTACGTATATTTGATATATAAAAAAAAAAAACGATAATAATAATAATAATAATAATAATAATAATAATAATAATAACAACAACAACAATAATAATGTTTATGGATGATTAGGATTCTTTAAAACTAGGATTATCTTTACCTTTTTCAACATCTTTATCGAATTCTCCTTTGCACTCGTTACATTTATTTAAATCTAATGAATTTTTTTTGTAATTTGTTTTATTATTATTATTATTATTATTGGGAAAAGGTAAAATTTTAATTTTCCGAAAAAAAAATCGATCCAAATTAACGAAAGGATATTCTAAAAGGAGTGCTAATGGTATGGCTAATAAAAATGATAAACAAAAATCTCCAAAGAACGTATGTACCTGTTTAAAGAAAAGAAAATTTTTTTCAATAATAATGATGATAAAATCGGAAAAGAAAAGAAAATTTTTTTCGATAAAAACTCACCGCATCGAATTTTCTTACGTATTGATTAACTCTCGTTGAAAATAAACGAATATATTGTAAAGTCATGTGAAGTAAAAAATTACAATAGGCTAATTTGGCAAGAGGTTGGAAAATTTCTAAGGATAAAAAGTGATTTATCGGACCTGAAAATGAATTCAAAGTGAAATAATCGTCGTCGTAAAAATGGGAAAATTTTAATTTAATAGGAACGCGTACCTCCGTAACCGCTCACGCAAGCGATGACAATCCAGGATAATCCTAAAGCCCAACCGACTCTGTGAAATGCCAAATACAACGAACCTTCCAATGGTGTGTGATCGTAGAAATAAAATCGTATGACTCCAAAAAGGCTTCCGCCGCATAAACCGAATGCTATGATCCAACCCAAAAATGCTACCAACTGAAAAAAAAAAAAAAAAATGGTTGAAAGGAAGTAAGGAAGGAAGGGATTTTCATTTGGGGAAAAACCTTTTGGATTAATACCATCGACATTTTAATACGGATTTTTTTAGCTTGTATACCACAAATAACATAACCCGTTGCTATTCCTATGAAATATGGAGCCATCCTCGTCTGCAGTGCGATATAATCATCTCTAAATTGTGTCAAAACTGTGGTCGTGAAACCCAAGCTGAAAATTTATTCATTTTTATAATTAATGATAAAGTATTTGTGCTTCTCGTGATAAAAAAAAATTTAACCTCAAGCTGGGTTGAAGTTTGTTGACGTAAGCAATCGTGAAATTTGTTATAGAAGACGCCAAAATGATTAAAATTAAAAAAAAAGGAGCGAAAGACGGCCATATTAGAAGTGGATAAAGTATAAAGGGCGATATCCAAAACATTTGCATGTCGGCTGATAGATACCAACTTTGTCCGAGACACTGAAAATTTTTTTAAAAAAAATTATTCGATTATTCCAAATGGAGTCGTGAGGTTTTTTTTTCTATTTACCAAAGCTTCCGGTTGAATGTAATTTTGTACGTATAAAATGGCAGGCCACCAACTACTCCTGCAATCGTTTTCGACTTTATCCATGCTCCTGTTCCAAAATGGACCATTTGCCAAACGGCTCACGATGGTCGATTGAAGGAAAATCATAAATGCAAATGCTGGAGTGACTCTATACGGATGACGTCATACATTAATCTCTCTTTTCCTGTTGTTTTGTTAATAATAAAATTTATTATTTACCTTATGTATCTGTGAATGTAAGCAACGAGAACATCAAAATTTCCCTTCGTGGAAATATCTCTGAAAAAAACTAAACAAGCCAAACAACCGCTTAAAAAGAAAAAACTATCTACTGCCACGTAAGCATTATTAATCAAAACTAATGATTCGTCGGTGAAATACTAGAAAAAAAAAAAGCAGAAAATTAATTTTTTGTCATAATGGCGACGGTTATTCCCTAATTTTTTGTCATTTTTCACAACACCTTTGGCATATCGGCAAAATTGATTGGAAATGAAAAAAGATAAGTTATAAAACTGTGACCTAATATGACCCAACTTATTGAAAAAAATCTTATTCCGAAAATACATTTTAATTCGTTTCCAACTTTCGAAGTTCCAAAAAGTGATTTTCCATTTTTATAAATTGAAAAACTTGCGAGAAATAAATTTGAATTTTCTGGAAAAGAAAAAAGAAAATTTTTATTTTTTATTTTTTTTGTTAGGCGTAATTGAAAAAATTATTTACAATCATCGAATTTCCTCACCATTTTTATATGTAAATTTATGTACGAGATCGTAAATTGTACTTATGGCGGCTAAAGAAAGTAATACGCCAATCACGATCCTGAAAATTATTAAAACCAATAAAAAAAAAAAAGGAAAAAAGGAAACAATTTTTAAAAAGTATTGACGTAGTTTGACAAAACAAAAACAAAAAAAAACCGGCTTAAAGTCAATTTTTTTTTTTTTTTTATACGAATGACGCATTTAAACAAATTATATCACATAAAAAAAATAATAATAATAATAATTAGGTATACAAGTGAAAAAAAAAAAAAACCTTGAAAGTATGTGGTGGTGGTATCAAGGTTGAACTGGACAAATACCAAGTTGAGTATATAAAAGTCGATGAAAATAATTTTATTAAAAATTTAAATTTAAATTTCGTTCTAAAAAAAAGTCGTTAAAAGCCGTTAAAAGCCGTTAAAAGTCGTTAAAAGTCGTTAAAAGTCGTTAAAAAAGTCGTTACTTCAAGAATAAAAAATAAAAAAATTTTCAATTTTCGTAAACGCATGGGCGATATGGGGGATTTCGAAAAAATTGTTACTTACACGGCTATCCAATCTTCATATCTAAAACCACGATATTCATCCGTCGAACAATCATTTTCCGTTAATTCGTGAAATTGTAAAAAATCGATGAAATTTAAATTATTAAGAATTTCATTGACATCTTTCGGAGTGCAAGTCGATGGCACGCAAATCCCATAAAAATAAGTTAAACTCATTTGTAATTCTTCCGCCTGTGGAAAAAACAAATTTTTTCCCATAAATTTCTAACGTACGTGGTGGATCACGTGGTTTTTCTTAAACCGGAAACGGATACGTAAAACCGGATGTATTTGGTTTGTTTACAGAAATAAAAAAAAGGAACTTTGAACTATTATTATTATTATTATCTTTTAACGATCGATCATGTGTCGATTAAATAAATTTATCAGTGAAATCCCCCCCCCACACACACCGTTCCCTCTCCCTCTCCCTTCACCCCTTCCCCTTAAAAAACGAACAAAACGTCGTAAATTAATTAATAATAAATTTTTTTTGTTGTTTTTTAGGGAAAATGATCGGGGAAATTTTTTCTTATTTACTTTTATGATGGCTTGACTGTCGTTGAGTTTCAATCCGACAGGTATCAAACAATGTTTTCCTTTGAAATTTTCCACTTTCGGATGTCTTACGGCAACGCATTCGTCAAAATGTCCAGGTACGTGCATTCTACCCATAAAAATACCATCCATTATTTTCGTTATGGAATCCATCACTTGAAATAATAATAATAATTAATTTGACGAGGGTCGTTACGACAGAATCATCCATTGGGGGGGGGGAAGGGGGTGGAAATAATAATAATAATAATAACTTACTTTGTAAAGCCCAAGCGTCACCTTTTGACAAATCATCGAACCACATTTCAAAATGTTTTCCACACAACTCACTCAACCTTCCTGATTTTAATAAATCTTTAAACGTTTCGGATTTGAAATAATTTTCCACGTTGAATGATTTTATCGCGGGGTAGACATTTTGAATTTTTTCACATCGCGATAAATTAATTAAAAACGTTAACGTTACGATCCATAATGACGATGATAATTTCGCCATATTGAATTGCGCGTTTTAAATCCCCAGTGGGGTGGGATTTAAAAAAAAAAAAAAAAAACAAATTTTTTTAAAACCGTTATAAAAAAAAAATCAACTACTAACTAATGGTGGTGATCGATGTGATGAGTACGACGTGATTTACAAAAAAAAAAAATCATTTTAATCTCATCATTGAAATCTTATATTGATGATAACAAATTTTTTTTTATTTTTTGTTTATTGAATTTGATAAAGGGTCATTTTATTTATTTCAATGTTAAAAAAAAAAAAAATTTGGCATAGTTTTCTTATGTCTCATACATTTAATCTTAAGCTTTTGTTACACACATATATAAATTTTGTTCAGGCTGAACTGTTCAGACAAAAGGTTTTTATGGGTCCCACTCATTCATTTCTTCTTACCATTTTTTTTTTTTTTTTTTTTTTGTTAAGGTTGATATCATCTGATCAAAAGACAGGATATATTATCGTATATAACAAAGAAAACGTCACAATCGCATCCCTTAAGGAAAAAGGGGGGGGAAGGGGAGGGAAACTTTTTTTTCTAATGCTATGATTTAATATCTTGAAGGTTTTAAAAGGAAAAATAATTTTCCCCCCCCTACTGTTTACAAACAAACAATTTTTTTAAATTTCAAACCCATAAATTTTATTATTAATGTGAATTATGTAGTAGTAGTAATAATAATAATGATAATAATAATGATAATGAAATTTTAATTTAATTAATAAAATAAATAATAAATATTGTTAAGAGAATTTACGGTTGTTGTTATTTTTTCCCCACGTGTTTTTAAACGTGTTTTAATTAAAATGGTATGTTATTTATATTATTAATTAACGTATTTATTAACGTATTTATTAATAAAACTATTAAAATAATAATAATAATTAAAAGTTTATTTATTTATTTATTAAAAGTTATAATTTAGAATATATATGTTGGGTGAAAAGTATTAGGAACATTTATTAATTTGAGAAACGGTTTTTTTTAATTTTTAATAATAATAATAATAATAATAATAATAATAATAAACAGATAAATAAATAAATCAAAAAGAATTTATTAATATAAATATATATATAAATATATTTAATCGAATTAGTTAAATGGGAAAAAAAAGTTTTGTAAAATTGTAAAATATGGATTGGCAACACTGTTTTTCGAGTGTCAATTCTTAAATACGGACGGGGATTATATTCCGGGAGTATTTATATATATTTATATATATATATATATATATTTTACACGCGTAGAAATATTTTTTTTTTTTTTAAATAAAAATAATTTTATATGTTTTTTTTTTTTTATTACGTAAATTAAAATTTTTTTTTTATTTTCGTCTCTCATGAATTAATAATAATACGTATAAAAGGTAATAATAATAATAATAATAATGAACACCTCGTTTGATTTTTAATTGTAATATGTTTATCACGATCTATTTATAAACATAAAGTAGAAAAATTGGCATCTTTGGCCTGATGAGTTTAATTTTTTTTTTTTGTAAGAAATTAAATATATTTTTTGTATGGAAAATGAGTTTTCAATAAAATAATATTCGTGTAAACAAATTAACTTTTGATAGTAGGAAAATAATTTTTTACCTCATACAGGCAAGGATGAGTTCTCAGCAAAGCCCTGCTAATTTACAACAGTCGGTTGAAGCGGAAAAAGTTTACCAGTGGATAATAGAATTAACACATCCTGATACGAGGGAAAACGCATTATCAGAATTAAGTAAAAAAAGAGAAGTGGTACCTGATTTGGCACCCATGTTATGGCATTCGTTTGGTACTACGGCTGCACTTTTGCAAGAAATAGTTAATATATATCCAGCGATAAATCCTCCAACGTTGAATGCACATCAAAGCAATAGAGTTTGCAATGCATTAGCTTTATTACAGTGCGTTGCTTCACATCCTGAAACTAGGTCAGCATTTTTACAAGCTCACATACCTTTGTATTTATATCCATTTTTACATACTGTGAGCAAAACGAGACCTTTCGAATATTTAAGGCTAACAAGTTTAGGTGTTATCGGAGCATTAGTTAAGGTAAAATAAAACACTCAAAAACAAATATAAAATTTAACTTCTTCTCTTTTGTATGTTTGATTAAAATGTAATTTTTTTTATATTTACAGACTGATGAACAAGAAGTTATTACATTTTTACTTACTACTGAAATAATTCCGCTTTGCCTTAGAATAATGGAAAGCGGATCAGAGCTTTCAAAGACTGTTGCTACATTTATCTTACAAAAAATTTTATTAGATGACAGTGGACTGTGTTATATTTGCCAGACATATGATAGGTATACATTTTTTTTCTATTTGATTCGAAATTGATGTGAATACATTACGATTTTTTTTAAAATGAAATTTTTGTTTTAGGTTTTCACATGTTGCAATGATATTAGGTAAAATGGTATTGTCACTTGCTAAAGAACCATCTGCTAGACTTTTAAAACATGTTGTTAGATGTTATCTGAGACTTTCAGACAATCCAAGGTATCATTATTTTTAAAAAAAAAAAAAATTTATTTAAATTAAACGATTATTGTTAATACGATTTCTTTTATGTGCAGAGCAAGAGAAGCTCTTAGACAATGTTTGCCTGATCAACTCAGAGATGCGACATTTGCCGATTGTTTACAAGATGACAAATCTACGACTCATTGGTTGACACAATTGTTGAAAAATTTAGAACCTGGTACTGGACAAGCTGTTACTGGATCTGATCCAAGAGCTGTTGGAATTTCTCCATTACTTCAGGCTCAATGATTTGTAAGTTGAAATTTTTTAACCTTTTTTTTTTTTTAAAACTTTACTCCCTTCTTTTATCATGACAAGGATATTTATTTTTAATTAAAAAAAAAAAACAAACTTTAAATAGTAATGATAATAATAATTATTATTATTATTAGTTAATACAGCATATAAAAAATAATTTCAATATTTTTCAACTCCCCCCCCCATTCGAATTTTAGAAAACGATTAATTTTTATATCACAACCTTATTTAAAACACAACTTATTATTATTATTATTATTATTATTATTTTTCAGGAATAAATAATAAATGCATTTGAATTAAAATGTGTATAAAAAAAATTGTATACATTGATCAGTCTCTTAAACGAATATATATAATAAGGCAATACAAGTCGAACATAATAGAGTCCATTTTTATTAATACTCTTATTTTTAAATTTAATTTAATATTATCTGTATATAATAAAATAGAAAAGAAAAGAATAGATAGATTTCTAATAGAATAGAAAAGGAAAGAAAAAAAATAAATTTTTTCTATATAAATGCTGTGCATGGATTTTTATATAAATAGAAAAATTGTAAAAATTTAAACGAGATAATAATGAATGAATGAATCAATCAATCATTATCATTATCAATAATTTTGATGAGTTAGGTATAATAATAATAATAATAATAATAATAATAATAATAATAATAATAATAACGTTCTCACTAAGATATAAAATGTGTGAGAGAGAGAGAGAGAGAGAGATTCAACGAGTAGGAGTCACAACAAAAAACTTTTTTTTTTTTTTTATGTATAATAAGTCTTCGTTTTTAAAACTTTGTATATATATATACATATACAAATCTATCAATACTTTTTTTTAAAAATCCTTATCAATATTATTATTATTATTATTATTATTATTATTATTATTATTATTATTATTATTGTTATCATTATTATCATTATTATCACAAATGTTTTTAGTTTTTAATACTTTTTTTTCTTTTTTTCATTTTTTTAAGAATAAAATTACAAAAATATTTATTTTTCATTATTATTATTAATTATTATTATTACTTATTATTATCATTATTATTACTATTATTATTATTAATTACTACTATTATTATTATTATTATTATTTGGATCGTACTTAAATTAAGTTAGTCTTTTTATTACATGAGTTAGAATTAGTTTATTTCGGTTAACCAAAAAAAAAAAAAATTTGATTTATCATTATTATTATTATTAGGAAAAATTAGTTTAAAAAAAAAAATGTTTAAAATAATAATAATAATAATAATAATAATAATAATAATAATAATAATAATAATAATAATTCAATGTAAATAAAAAATAAAATAAAACGAGGGGGGAAGGGAAAAAAACCTAAACGACGCGTTATATTATAAAATAAAATAATTTAAAAAAAAAAAATTTATTTATATATATATATATATGTACGTGTAATAAAAGTTTTTATTTATATTTTAATAATAATATCAATTATTATTATTATTATTATTATTATTATTATTAATATTATTATTATTATTATTATTATTATTATTATTATTATTATTATTATTATTATTATTATTATTACTTAAACGGATGCGTAAAAATAAAAATACGTAAACGGAGGGGGCGGAGACGGGGTGTGTGCGTAAAACAAAAAAAAGGGAAAATTTGTGCACGTTTTTTCGTTAACGTTTTCGGCGTTATTTTCGATGTTATATCGATTTCCCTAACGATATATCGATCGATCGATCGATTATAGAAAAAAAACTAATTCGTTTTTACATTCAAATTATTATTATTATTAGTATTTTGCGTGTGTCAGTCGTGTGAGGATTAAGTATTAGTACATGCTTGCGTGTTTTTATTAATCCGCGAGTGTAAACGTTGAAAATTGAAGACCGCTTTGTTTTGATTTATCTAATTTTTTACCATTAACAACCATAACGAGAGGACTAACTATTCTTATAGATTTAAATGAATAATCCTAGAAAAAAAAAGGAAAAAATAATCGATTAATATCGATCGATATGCGAGAGATCGATCGATCGATCAGAACAAAAAGATAATTTTGTTTTAATCATATACATGTAGTAAATTGGTAGTTATTTCGTTTTGATTTTTACCTTATCTTCGAACGGTATGTGAATTAATGTTAGGTAAGGTTCGGGTACGGCTACGTAATCTCCTATTAAAACACCTTTTTCTTGTGCCAAATTATAAACTGTAACAACTATTGTCGATTCATTTTTGTCAACCATGATGAAAGTGCTGAAACAATTAATAATAATAATAATAATAAAATTATTTTGTTTTTTTCGGGGGGGGGGAGGCGGGGAGATGGGAAAGGAGGAAAACATTTAAAGTATACAATACTAACAATGGTACGTTGTCTTCATCTTGTATCGAACAAACGACAACTCCGAGAACAACCTTTTCTTCGTTTAAACCTTCTTTTAAATCGTTAAAATTACAATGCGTTAATTTAATTTCTTGACTGTTTTTCGCTTTGTATTTTCCACCCTTGTAAGGCCCTAAATTTTTATCAGGATTCATATTGGATAACATTTTACTTAATTTTTTAACTCTTATCCTTCCCTTATCCTTATACAATTCATTTACTTTAGATAAATAATTTAATAATTGTGATTTTTTTAATTTAGGCTCTTGCCATGAGGGTTCTAATTTACTCGCTTGGGAAAAGGAATTTAAAGCTGATAAATAATCTTCTTCGTATTTTGCAACGATGGCTTTATTATAATATAAATCAGGATTACTTTTTGCTACAATGTCTTTTTCCTACAAAAATAAAAGAATGAATGATACAAAAGTTAGAAAATGGAAAAAAAAATTTTTTCTTTAACATGATTAAAGGTAATGTTATTGTATAGACTTACCGCTTGAGCATATGCAGATTTACATAAATTTAAAACCGATGGATATTGAGCTAAGTTAAAAAAAGATGATAAATATGCATTTCCTAAAACGGACCAAGATGTTCCATCTGTCGGATCTAATTCGACAGCTTCTTTAGCAAATTTAACACCATCTTCAATATTTTTTATTCTATCTTCATATTTAATAGGTTTTTGCATTCTCATAACCATTGATAAATTTCTCAAAGATTTTTTATTTTTACACTGCAAAAAGTTTTTTTTTTTAAAAACAACAAAATTTTATTTTGACAAGTCACGCTTGTTTGTTTCGAAAATTATTATTATTATTATTATTATTATTTTTTTTTTAAATAAAAATTAATTGAAAATTGTAAATTACTTGTTTTAAAGCTCCTTGAAAACAATTTTTAGCTTCCGATATATTTTCTTTTTTCCAATAAGATTCTCCTAATTCATTCCATGCTTCATATAATTTAATATCAAGTTTTAAAGCTCTGGATAAAGCTTCTTCCGCTTTAGGATCGTAATTTGGAGTTACATTTAATGCTTTACCCTTCAAGTAAAAATATTGTGCTCTTTCTTTAGGTTCGACATCTTTATTCTCTTCAAATTTTAATAATGTTTCTTCTAATAATTTTTTTACATCTCCTGTTTTATTAAATGCATCTGATACACTATGATTTTCAAAATATTGATCTCTAAAATTATACAAAGCTTCGACAGATTCCTACAACACAGAAAAATTTTTTTTTTTTTTAAATAAAATTATTTAACGACATTGTGAATTTCATACAGTTTGAAATTGTGTAAACAATAGATAATTTTAGATTTTTGGCTTAAAATGTTTAAAATGAAGAGAATTTAAAGACCTTGAATAAATATAATTTGTTTTTTAATATGTAAAACAAATAAATATTATTAAAAATATGGAGATGAATTTTATGGAATAAATTAAAATAAAATGGTGATAATAATAACAACAAATTTAAAATTACTTACAGCTAATGTGGATAACTTTTTTGACATTACTTCATTATCATTTTTTTGTTTATTATTTTTTTCTGTCATATTTTAAATAAATTAAACATCAATATATATATAAATATTATTTATTTATTTTGTTTCTTTCTCACCGGGTGTAATCAATTGTGACGTTTAATTAAATAATGACGTCAATATAATAAATAAATTTATTGTAAAAAGATTAAAAACAAGGTAAAATATTATTTAAAATCATAAACTATTTGTAAAACTTTATTAAAATTATCACAAATGAATGGTTAAAAAAGTTTGTATATAACAACATTAAACCACCATTACATTATTTTTTTAATTTTTATTTTTTTTATTACAACGAGACGAATTTATTATTATTATTATTTAAATTACCGGTCATGTCAAATTTCCTCGGTTAAAATGTGATAAAAAAAAAAAAAAAGATTATATTTTAAATTTATTAATTTATTAATAACTGAAATGTGAAAAAAAAAGCCAGTTATTTTTTTTTCCATCGATGAATTGATTTTTATAACGTTTATTAAATATTATTTATTTATAAAATGAAAATGAGCATTCAACCGTAATTTATTTCATACATATGAATAAACCATGATTTCATTTTAATTTGACATTTAATATATATAAATATATATAAATTTGTAAGTTAATTAATTAGTACATTTAAATTTACAGTTCACTGGAATTATTGATTAATTGTTTTATTTTGGGTTTGTCTTTGAACATTTAGTGATTGCCATTAGTGTTTAGTGAGTTTTTTACTCTCAAAGCACACTAATAATAATAATATTTTAAATTGTTTTTTAACTTGAAAAGTAAATTTTTTTTATTATTTATTAATGAATTTCATTGGTTTCATCGAATTGTAATCGAACAAAATTTATATTTTCAAAATATTATTAATTTAAACTTGTTTTTTAGTTTCGGATAATGGATTCAAAAAGTAATGTTCACTTTAGAAAATTTACTGGGAGTAAAGAAAAGATATTAAAAAATGAATTTGAAACAAAGATAATTGATAAAAAAAAATTATTTGACAGGATAGAGGATTATTGTGATTTAAAAAAACTAAAAATTTACAATTTGAATTATTTAATTAATTTATTATACAGTCCTACATGTTCATCTAGTCTCGGTATAGTTAGAGCATTATTCGGTGAGTAAATTTTATTAATTATTTAAAAATTATTCAATAATATGACTGCATTAGTTTTTTTTTTATTTATTTATTTAAAATTACTTTTACTTTCAGGTCTTATGATGGTTATAGATATTCCAGATGAAAGAGGACTTGGTAATATTGATCTTCGATTTGGTGATGCTATGAAATGTCATTTTCCATTGTTTGACTGGTTATCTCCTTTACCTTTAGAATATATGGGTTTATTGTACTTTATTATGTGGCTAGGTTGGGAAAAACTTCAAATTCGCATCAATTTTTATTATGATATTTCAACTGAAAGATTACTTTTACAATTTTAGGTTCATTAGGTATATGCCTAGGTTACAAATTTAAACTGTCTTGTATTTTATTTATTTTTCCCTACTGGTACATTTATTTGTTGGATAAATCGTTTTGGAATAATCACAGTTATCTCTATGGATTGATTTCAATTTTATTCACATTTACCTGCGCACATTATTCTTTGTAAGTATTTTAAATTGTTTATAAAAAAAAATTTTGAAATATTTATAACGACATAACGAAAATTTTAAAGTTCTTTAGATGCTTATTTGAATCCTTCGATCAACAATGAGCCAGTGCCATTATGGAATTATGTCATTATCCGTTTTCAATTTTTTCTTCTTTACTTTTATGCAGGAATGAAGAAATTTGATCCTGATTGGATTGGAGGATATTCTATGACAAAATTAGGTCTTCATTGGGTTTTCGAACCTTTCAGGTATGTTTAGTTTTTTAGTAGTTGATAACATTCGACATTTTACTTTAAATAAAATTATTTTTAATTTTAGATTGGTACTTAATAACGATCAAATAGATTTTTGGATAATACATATTTTCGGATTCACATTCGATTTAACAGTAGGATTTTTCTTTTTATTCGATAAAACTAGACCAATAGCCATTATTTTTTCTACAGCTTTTCATTTATTAAATAGTTGTATGTTTCACATTGGACAATTCCCATATGTTTGCTTGGTGACAACACCGATTTTCTGTAACTACGACTGGCCAGAACAACTTCTCAAGTGTAAAAAAAAAAAAAATTTTATGAAGTTTTTTAACTTAATTTGTTTTTCAAAGACGGTAATATTGAAAATTTTTTTTCCTAGTGTTTGGAAAATCGTTAAAGACAAAATTCAGTCATGAAAAATATCCCATTTGCATGGAAAAAGTAACTAACAAACAAAAATTTGTTTGTTTTGCAATGAGTATTTACATAGCCGTTCAACTTTTTCTACCATATTCTCATTTTCTGACTCAGGTAGTACGCCATTTTGAAATCTTCAACCATCGAATTAATTTTCACAAATTGAAAACTGTTTTTTAGGGTTATAATAATTGGACGAATGGTTTGTATGGATATTCTTGGGACATGATGGTTCAAAATTGGAATTCCGATGCTATCGTAATCAAAGTAGTTGACAACGAATCGAAAAAAGAATTTTTCATAGATCCGGAAGTGAGTTATTTAAAAATTTTCTCACATATTTAAAACATTTACCATCGGTTATGGCGATTGTCTTTTAAATTTAGGCTTGGGTTAGTAATACCAGGTACAGCAAACACGGGGATATGTTAATACAATATGCTAAATGTTTAAAAAAAAATTTGAATAATCCAAACGTGTACACTTCGAAAGGTACGATATTTTCCGATACCCCTTAAAAATATTTTATAAAATTTAAATTAATTAATTTAAAAATGATTGCAGATGTCGGAGTTAAATCATTCGATGATATTTCTATTTACGTCGATGTCTGGTGTTCTTTAAATGGAAGATTTCAACAGAGAATGTTTAATCCAAATCAAAATTTATTGACTGCAAAATGGAATCCATTTGAAAAAATTTCCTGGTGAACCTTTTTCTCCCCCCCCCCTCTCTCTCTCTCTCTCTCTCTCTCTCTCTCACTCGTTATATCAAAAAAATTTTATTAAAGTATTTATTTTTCAGGTTGATGCCATTACTAACGAATTATTCTTCTTGGCGTGTGAATTTAAAAGAAATTCAAAAACAGGTACACGGTTGGTCGAATCACAGCGAAGTTTTATTCGTTGCCGATTTTCCAGGTATGCATTTGGAAAATTACATTGAGATGGAATTTACGAACGTGACGGTTACGGTTTTAGAGGGTACCATAACTCTGGAACAAGGAAATAATAATAATACTCTCGCAAAAGGAGGTGAAAATGGTTCGACGATTTTTCATCCCCATAAAATTTTCTTTCTCTCTCTCTCTTAAACTTTAATTTATCATTTTCAGATTTTGCTAAAATAAACGAAGGAACTTTTCATAAAATATACACGATATCGACCGTACCTTCTTGTTACATGTACACGTATAATAATTTCAGCGTCGATACCAAAATCGATACCAATTTAAACGGTTTGAAAATTTTTAATCCCTCAAAAACGTTATTATTGAAATGTTTTAATGAGATTTACGTTTTTTTTTGTAGGTACAGCATCGTTAGGCAGCGCCATATTGAATGAAATCTTTGTCGAAAATTTATCTATAAGATTTGAAAAATTATTTAATTCTTTTACACGTCTTCGGGATTGTTTTTATAAATTATTATTTAATGTTCCGATACCGATAAGAAATAAGGGAAAACGTTAAAATCGTTTTAAATTTATGTAAAATATAATAATTTGGATTTTAATGGAAATTTTATTTATTTTTTTTACTAGTATTGTTGTAAAATTTTATGTAATTCTACAAGTTTTTGTAATGTATGTTTTTTACACGTTGAATAATTATAATAATTGTTTTAATCATTGAAAGATAATAAAAATTTGGTCTAACGATTAAAATTTTATAAAGTCTGCAAAAAGTTGTTGTTCGTGCACGGTATCAATATTATAGCCATTGCAATTTTTTTTTTTTTTTTTGATTATGTTCTTTGTTTGCTTTTTAATTAATTATTGTTCACCAAATTCATAGGTAAATTATTGTACTTTTTTTTAAATAATTCTTAAAGTGTTTTTTTTATTGTAATAATAATGTGTTTAAAGTACGAATTATGGTATTTATAATAATAATAATTTTTTTATAATTAAATTTGTAGAAAAAAATTTGTTAGATAATTTTTTATATTTATTTTTTTACTTATAATTTTATACTTTATTTTTTAATAGACTGATTTATTTAAAATTGTTAAATTTATATAAATAAATTTTTTTAAAAATGTTTTTTTAATTTTATATATATATAAATTTTTATAAAATATATTAAGATATTTTATATTTTGTAATTTTTAAACAAAAAAAATATATATATATATATATATATATATATATATATATATATATATATATATATATATATATATATATATATTTATTTTTATTACTTTTTAAACGTTTGTTTTTTGTTTTTTTTTTTTTTTTTTTTTTTTTTTACAGTTTGGAGTCAAATGAAAAAAAAAAAAAACAGATTTGATTTAAAAAAATCACAAAAACGTAAGTAAATACAAATAAAATATTATAATTATAATTTTTGAGGGAAATTTATTTCAAAACGATCGTGGAATTAGATAATTTGAAGTACGAAAATTTCTCTTTATAGAAGGCCTCTCTTACATTGTCTGTAACCAATATGTCCGATCATTAGTGTCGGCGAACGGTAGTAAATAAGTTTAATTCAAAATTATGTAGTTTTTTTTTTTTTTTTTTTTTTTTTTAAATCGTAGGTAAGATTTAATAATTAAAACTAAACGTGGAAAAAAATTTTTTTTTACAATCGTGTCTGTTTTTTTGTTTAGTTATCGTAACAAAATCTCTGTGATATATATATATATATTTTTTGCATTATTTTCGTACGATTGTTTGGTATTACAATGCAAAATGGTAATTTGTAATTAACGATTAGTGACAGAAATACAAATACATATCTTTTATTGTAATTTTTCGTGCGCGTTTTATCGTAAAGTGTCGTTAAATTTTTTTTTTTAAAAAGATTGTGATATTATAATGTAAATAGGCCATGCCCAGTGGGTATTTTTTTCAAAAAAAAAAATAACAAGTGAATTAGTGTGTACTTCATAAAAAATATTTATTTAAATTTTTTTTGCTTGATTAATTTTTTTTTTTGTTTGAAATCAGAAATGGCTTCTTCAAAGGGACCTGGATTATATGAGTTCCTTATAGAAGCTGAACTTCAGCAATATTATGCTGGATTTAAAAATGATCTCAAAGTACAAAATGTTCCACAATTAAAATATGTCACCGAAGATGATCTTGTATCGATTGGCATGTCCAAACCAGAAATGAGACGGTTAAAAAAATTTTTTCAAAGGCATTTCCCTCAAAATTATTTATCTAAATTTAAAAAGGTTTGTGTGTTTTTTATTCATTTCCTTTTTTTTTTTTTTTTTTTATCATCTGCTCTGATTGTATTTTAGAAAAAAAATTATTCGATTAATAATAAATTTTAATAACTGTTCCATATTCGAAAAGATATGTTGTAACTTGTTACACATTTATATAGGCCAATAAAAAACAATTCTGCTTATGATTAGTTTAAAAATTCTATTTTTTTTTTTTGTAAGTAGGTAAAAGAAACCTTAAAAATTTATGTGTGTGATGAAATTAGGCTAAACGATTCATTAATTTTATTTAATTTCATTTACCTACATTATGTTGATAAAATTAAAATGTTTAAACAAAATGATGTTTTATGTTAGTTAATTCTTGTTTTTTATTTTGCAACATATTTTTGTTTTATTTAATTCGGTCAACTGACAATAATTAAGCAACACACACACACACACACACATTATTTAATTTTACTCGAAACTTATTTTTCTTTTAAAAGGAAAATTTGTAGAAAAAAAAGAAAAGAAACTTTTTAAAAAGTATTCACAATGATTTTATTTGCCTTTTTTTAAAAAGAGAAAGAGAGAGAGAGAGAGAAAGAGATAGATAGATAAATTAATTATTAAATTCTTTTGCGATCATTTAAAAAGTTTTGCGACCAAAAAAAAAAAGAAAGAAAATTAATCATTTTAACAATTGTGTATTATTATTATTATTTCATTTAATTAGTTTTAATTAAATAATAATAATAATAATTTGATAATTGGATTCCATCAATGAAATCTTCATTGTTTTATTAATTAGTTAATATTATCGAGACGAGAAGAAAATCATGACTCGTCATTATCGGTAACGAACGACGTTGCAGAAAAGCCAAGCGTTAAAGTGCCCAACAAGCATATAATACCGGCCGAATCGATAGTCGTCAACAAAGAGTTGGGCCAAGGAGAATTCGGTACCGTTCAACAGGGCGTGTGGACGGACGAAGATGACAGAATACAAGTCGCCATAAAATGTTTGAGCAGAGAAAAAATGCAAAATAATCCGATAGAATTTCTCAAGGAAGCTGCCATAATGCACGGAATCGATCACGAACACATCGTGAGACTTTACGGAGTTGTTTTAGATACAAATTCTCTCATGCTCGTCACAGAACTGGCTCCACTGAGGT
>NW_002987177.1:107060-132060 GCF_000006295.1 Pediculus humanus corporis | reverse complement strand
GATCCAAATCGGTAGAGTGGGTGGGAGGAGGTAAAATTTGGGTTCCCACGTTTTTTTTTTTTTTTTTGTGTGTTTGTGTTTGTTGTTGAACTCAAACGTGTTGTTGTATTTTATATATATATATATATCGAATTTATTATTATTATTATTATTATTATTATTATCATTAGCATTGAGTCATGCATGAGTTTGCCGTAAATTTTTTTTTTTTTTTTTTTTTTATTTATCGATTTTTTTTAATCGTATAATTTTTTAATTACTTTTTTAAATTTGATACTTGCGTTTAAAAAATTTCTTGTACAAAAACTACACAGAATCACACGCACGCACGCACACGCACACACACACACACACACACACGCGATTTCACGTTTGCTGATGAAAAATAATGAATTCCTACTACCCTTACTTAGCAAAACTTCCCTTAAACGTTCGTAATTTTAATTGTCGGACAATGGAATTTTATCATTCGTAGAGATTTGGCCGCCCGAAACATCTTAGTATTTTCAAAGAACAAAGTTAAAATATCGGATTTTGGGTTGTCAAGAGCTTTGGGCGTAGGAAAAGACTATTACCA
The DNA here is from genome assembly GCF_000006295.1 of Pediculus humanus corporis. Taxonomy (NCBI): domain Eukaryota; kingdom Metazoa; phylum Arthropoda; class Insecta; order Psocodea; family Pediculidae; genus Pediculus; species Pediculus humanus. The sequence goes on along the minus strand of NW_002987177.1, from coordinate 131,483 downwards.
AACGAATTTTAACGTTAATCTCAAGTTGCCTATTGCGTGGTGTGCTCCAGAATGCATAAGTTACTTAAGATTTACCTCCGCATCGGATGTATGGGCTTTTGGCGTCACTTTGTGGGAAATGTTTAGCTACGGCTTTCAACCGTGGGCGGCATTGACGGGTCATCAAATACTAGAGGCTATCGATGAGCCCAACTTTCAAAGATTGGAACAACCCGAGTGCTGTCCGAGAGAGTATTATAACATAATGATGAAATGCTGGCAACACGACCCGAACACGAGGCCTAGATTTTCGGATCTTATAATTATGTTGCCAGAGGTATGAGCCTTATTATTATTATTATTATTATTTTCTTACGCGCGCACGGCACAGGAATACAAGAAAATGAAAAATGTGAAATTTTTTTTGTAGTGTAAACCCGAGCAAGTGCAGGCCGTTCAAGAGTTTGTCGAAGATCCGACAAAATCTAGACGAGATCAATTAGTGTATCGCGTGGGTGATGTTATAACCGTTTTGGATAAACAACTACAAACGAGTAGTTGGAAAGGTGTGACGAACAGTGGCAGAACGGGTTGGTTTAATCCGGCGCACACCGTCACATATCTTGGAAATAATCTTCCCTCGAACAACTTGGCGTTCTCTCGGGGTGACGGTAAAAACATGTACTCGTCAAAACGTAAAATTAGACCGGATATGATATCGGGTCCTCAGGGAGATTTCAAACACACCGGACACGTCGGCCTAGACGGAGCTTATTTCGGAGATTTATCATTTTTGGGTGGGAAAAATCCTAATCTTCCGCGACAAATAGTCACCCCTTATAAACCCCACGAAGATTCGACGTCGAGCGTGGTCGATTCGAATCACGCGGAATTAAATAGAAATTGTTCTGATGTTTCAGATTGCACTCCCTTGTTAAAAACGCCGGCGGGTAAGTTTTCACACAATAAAAACAAAAATTTTTTAATTGGTTTTTTTATCGTATCTCCCCCCCCCCAAAAAAAAAAAAAACAAAAACGTATATGCTTACGTATTTAATGTAGAAAGTATTTGGGCGGAAGGAAACAAAGCGAGCAGCACAGACCACGAATATCATGAAATCAGTGATGATGACGAACTGGGTGGAAGTCCTATTTTCAAGAGCAATGGACCGAGTTTAATGGATGAAATGGAATCTGTTTTACGGTCTCTGGGCAGCTCACCCACTCCTCCGCTTCCGACCGATAGGAAAAAACTTCCTCCACCTTTTTCCCTACCCCTTGGTTCGTCTTTTTCCACGCCCCCAGCCTCACCCCTTGCCGAAGCCATCAACGTTAAAAACGAATTGAAAGAAATGGCGGCAAAAGCTGCGAGACGTAGAAAACAGGCGACGGTCAAACCGATATCTGCAGCAGATGAGAAAACTTTAGATTCAGCCATCGCAATGGCGAACGAACTCACGGCCAAATCAATGAGCGATATCGATGGTGAGATTTGACGATTTTTTCCTCCCCCTCCCCCCCTCCCCCAATAATCTCGTGAATTTTTTGTTGGAAAAATTTTTTAATTTTATTTTTTTAGGATGCACTCCCCCCGACTCTCCTCACACGCCTGCCTCACCGTCGAAACGTAAATTTTCATTTAGATTTCCATCGGTTCAAAAACACAACAGTCCGAAACCGGAAAGGAAAAATTTCACCGAACAAACAGCTTGTATTCCAGACATTCAGGTAATTGAATTTTTTTCTTTTTTTTTTTCTTTTCTTTTCTTTCTACTTAATCGAATTAATTTTTCTTCTGCTTCTATAAATTGTTAATTTCGCTTTTAACGCTAAACTAACAAACATAAGTTAAATGATTCATTGTTTTCTTTCACGCTTGCCCGGGGAATGGTACGTATAAAAAAAAAAAAAAAAATATTATTTTTGATAGGCATTGTGTGATAAATTGCGTTTAAAAACTCTTTCGCCCACACCCACCCCGCCACCGTCTCCTAGGCAACATGCTGTTTCATTGAGAAGCAGTTATTCCTCGCTTAGCAGAGATTCTTCCCCTCTCAATTCGCCCTACCACAGGAGCAGCCTTGGAAATTTCCGTTCGTTTTTATTCGATTCGGACGTTCCGAAATCTTCCAAGGACGCGTACCGGAACGGAATGGGAAAAAATCATTTGGATAGAACACATTATAATAAACTTCCACCTTGGGATCAAGCAAGCGCGGAATTTTATTTTGCCAGATCTCGGGATTTACTGACGAAAGCCATGACTCAAGTTCCGAGCTGGAGGGGAAATCGATACGAAACGGAAAACCGCGGCGTTAAAAAATACGAAGAGTCGTCCAACAACGGTTTGAACGGTTTGCAGTCATCCAAAAGAAGTTTTTCGAAAGAATCCAAAAGAACGTCAAACGGACTGGAATCCATGCTCGATGCCAACCCACTGCTGGGAGACTATTACGGGAAAGCTTACAAATACAAAAAGAAGAACGACGTTCCGAACAATTCTAATGACAAAACGCAAAAGACTAATAATATAAATCCATCCTCCGAGAAGGAAGTGCCTTCGACGACTCCCGAGGTCCCGCATCATCAGTCGAACCCCGTCACGCTGCGAAAATGTGGGTCAAAAGGTCATCTCAGGCGTCGCTCATACAATGATCGCTATCTCAGTTCGACGTCCTCGGATTCATCGGATTCTTGTAATTTGTCCGAAGCCGACAAGCAAATGAGTTATCGTTTGAAAATGCGAAAGCAAAGACGGGGAGGATCTTTCAGCAACGCTCACGCGATGTCGCAAATGAAAAATCCCCAGACTTTGCTCAACAGTCCTCCGCCGCAGAATTCTTTTTTGAATTCCATAATAACGTCACCCAAAAACAACAACAACAACAGCAGCAACACATCGGACAAAAGTAAATTTTTCGTTTCGAATTTGAAACCCGCGAAATCCGAATCCGTTCAAAATCGTTCTCTCAACAATCTGTCAAAATCGAACAATTTCCTTCCGTTTCCCGGATTCGACGAAAAATGGCCGCGAGACGTGGCCAAAGATTCATCGAGTTTAACGTTCACGTCTTCGAACAGTTCGAGTCTCAATTGGGAAGAATATTTGGAATTGGATCGTGAATTTTTATCATGTTCGAATTGTCCTCCGAGTCCGGCTCCTCAGGTGTAAACGGATCCATTCCATTTTCCTTCTCTTTCTCCCTCCCCTCTTTTCCCTTTCCCCCTCCCCCCATCCGTCGTGCTTCCTTTTTCTTTTTAGTATTTCGATGAATGCATATCTCCATCGTTAAAAACTCGCCTTGCAAAACAAAACAATCAATCAATCAATCAATCACACACACACGCCCGTGCACGTGTTCGCCCTTCTTACGTAAGGAAAGGAAAAGAAAAGGAGAAAAAAAAAATTGTCTCCCCAAAAAAAGGCAAAAAAAAAAAAAAATGTGTTCTGTCCCGAGAGAATGCCAAAAGAGAGAGAGAGAGAGAGAGAGAGAGAGAGAAAAAAAAACATGTTTATCCAACATAAACAATTCACATGTAATTTTTTTTTTTGTGGGATTCAATGGTGTTGGATTACCTTCTAAAAAAGGAACATGTTCGACTTTTTCCATTTTTTGACGTATTGAGGACTCAGTGCCGTGTTAAGGATATTTTTTTATAAATTCACGATACACCGCGTGTAATAGAATCGTCGGTTGAACTCTAACAAAAGTTTTGCTCTCGTCGTAATTACGCAATTATTATTCGTTTCGTCGTTTTGGCTCCGGATACGTTTGTTTCTAACTCTCTCTCTCTCTCTCTCGAAAATAATAATAATAATATTAGTAAGAGAAAAAAATGATGATGATGATGATAATAAAAAAAAATGGGCGCCGTATCGACTGTTTTTTTTTTTTTTTTTAAAACAATCGATTATCGAACGAACGCCGCCATTAAAAAAAAAAAAAAAAAAAAAAATTTTTTTTTTTTATTTCTTTTCTTCGTATCGAAAGGTATCATTATTATTATTATTATTATTATTATCATTATGTCTTTTCGAATTTGAAGATTGATTCTTTTGAAAGAAGGAGAAGAAAATCGAAATACCTCCCGCCCCCCAAGCTCCCGCCCCCCGCGATTCGAGTCCGCGACTCGATTCGCGATGAGTTTTCGATATCGTTTCGATATCGATTTCGACTTTTTTTTCATTTTTCAATTGATTTCGATTAAATTTTTGTAATTTGTGATGTTTTCCCGCGGGAAACATTAACGTGTGAGGGGGGAGCAGGGAGGAGCTTTCTTTTTTTTTTAAACTAAACTTGGAAGTAGTAAAACTGATTGAGAAACGGGTCGAAAATATTTGCCATTATTTCACCGTCGCCATTTTGTTTTTTGTTTTACGTTGACGAAAAAAGTTTCCAAACATTTTGGAAAATGTTTTATTCATTTCTCCAGTTTTTTAAAATTTGTTTTTGGAGAAATAAAAAAAAAATTCGTCGTTAGAAATTTCAAAAAAAAAAAAAAAAAAATTCGTGTCCATATATAGAGGAGAATTTCTTGTTAACAAAGTTGAATTTTTTTTTTTTTTTTTTTTTTATTTGTCACGTTCGTCCATTATTTACCGTCAAACGTTTATTTTTATTAATTGGAAAGAGAGAGAGAAAAGAAAAAAATTGTTTTTGTAAAAAAAAAAAAAAAAAAAAAGTCGTCACAAACACACGCACGAATGGAATGGAATGGAAGGAAAAAAAAAAAAAAACGAATCGAAATTTTTTTTTTGTTTCCTAATCGGTCATGATTCGAACGTTTTGTTTGGGTTTTTGAACAAACGGGGAGAGAACGGGTCCGACGCGAACGTGAGAAGAAAACAAAAAAACGTAAAAACAAACAAAAACGTGCAAATTTGAATTAAACAAAGTTTAAACAAAAAACAAAAGGAAAAATTTCACGTATTCGGTCTTTGATTTTTATTATTATTATTATTATTATTATCATCATCATCATCATTGTCGTGGAAAAGTTCTAGAAAGAGAAAAAAAAATGGACGGTATTAAAATCGGAAAAGACGAAAAGTTTTTTTTGACTTTTCCATAAATAAAAAAGGAAGAAAAGAAAAGAGATAGGAATCGTCTGTTACGAAAGTTGAAAAAGGAAAAGAGAGAGAGAGAGAGAGATAGGGGGGAGGGGGGGGAATAGAAAGATAGAGAAAGAGAGAGAATGAGAGAAAATGAATTGTCTAAAAATAAGAATTTTTTTTTTTTTTTGTTATTGGGGGGGAGTGTTAGAGAGAAACAAAAGAGAAAAAAAAAAAAAAAAATTATTTCTTGCGTTTCTTTTTTTAAAACGGCTCCCCTCTCCCTCGCTTCCTCTCTCCCTACCTCCCCGTAATTTGTTTTCGGTGAGGGGAAAAAGGGATCCGGGGGGGGGTAGTAAAATAATTTGCTCACTAGAATTTGACTGAATTTTTTTTATTACGGTATTTACGCCGCCGCGATTTTCCTTACTCATGTTTCCTTTTTGCGATCGCGATGACGGGGAGTCCCTCGTTTCCTTTTGTTTCCGTACCACCGGATATCACACGTAGAAACCCCCCTCCCACTCCCTACGACGCGTGTGGGCATTTACGAATGAAAATAATAATAATAATAATGATAATAAAGAATCTGTGGAACCCGCGCCATGATTTATCATTTATTTTGCGTCCTTTCATTTTTTTTTTTTTTTATACGCGAGTTAATCGGAGGGGGGAGGAGGGAGGAGGAGGGAAATCAAGGCGCGACCGACCGACCGTCCGACCGTATTATTCCCCCCCCCTCTTTTTTTTACGGTCCCCCAATCTCTCTCTCTCTCTCTCTCTCTCTCTCTCTCCTTTTTATTTTAATAAATAAGGTTATTAATTTTTTTTTTTTTTTTTTTTTAAATTTCCATGAATGAATTTTATTATTATTATTATTTATTTATTTATTAATTCATTTTATTATTGCTGGGATAAATTTCGGCGTTCGTAGTAATTTTTTTTTTTTTTTTGATTTTTATCTTTTTAAATGATGGGTTCCCTTCCTCCCCTCCATTCCCGCCCCTCCCTCTCCCTCCCTGGGGTCCCAAAAAAATTTTTTTTTTTCGCTTTTGTGAATTTATTTATAAATTTACATTCGAAACGTTTAAATAATGATTTAAATAATCGTCGATTGGCGGGAGGGGTGGGGAGGGAGGCGTTCGGGGGAGGGTTGATAAGGGGAGGGGTCGGGAGAGGTGGGGAGAGGGTGATGAGTAAACATTACGTGTTATCAATTTTTTTGTTTGTTTGTTGTATGTCACAAATTACGTTGTACGTGCTTTATAACTTTTTTGCATGTTATCATTATTTTATATATATACTTTTAATAACTTTATATACGAGTATTGTATTCGAAAAAAGCTTTTTAATAAATAAATAAAATAATAATAATAATAATACTAATACTAATAATAATAATAATAATAATTCATTTTTTTTTGTCATTTATTCTCGACGCATATTTGACGACGATAAAATTAATTTATTACTATTCTATCATTATTATGATTGTTAATAATGTTGTTGTCGTCGTCATCATCGTGGTTGTTTAATGCGAATTTAAAAAAGTCGTTTGTTTTTTTTTTTTGCGGTTGTAGTCGACGATAAGTCCGGAAGCAAAAGAAGTTTACAGTTCTTTGGTCGAACAACCCGTTATGGAAACGCAAATTATTATTCCATCATCGGCGACCATTCAAAATAATTTTACTCGGAGCAGTTCGAATAACAGCAGTTTTACCTTTCACCAGAGAACTCCGAGTTTTACGTCGTCGCCATCGTCGTCATGTACGGGTAATCAAAACGTGGGGGGTGGTGGCGGCGGTGGTGGTGGCAGCGGCAACATATCACCCGCAGATTGTTCGGAATCGAATCCATTGAGAATGCTTCGAACGGGAGCGTTTCCGATAGTTCGTCCAAAGGGTAAAATAACGAAATTGGAAAAATCGGTAAGTGTTAAAGTTCCTTCGGCATCATCTCCGCCGATCGTTGTCGCGACGACGACGACGACGACGTCGACTCCAACACCAACGCATTCTTTCTCCGAGACAAACGCAGAAGAATCTAGTCAAACGAATACGGAGGAAAGATGGAGAAAGGATTCAACGTCGAGTTGTACGTCGTCCTTACGAAAGGATTCGACGAGTAGTCACAGTCAATTTGGCGAAGATGAAAATCCGATACCTCTTCCGCCACGTGACAGGTCAAAACCGAGCGTTTCGAACAAGCCGAGACACCAAAGAAAACATCCGCTCATTATACCTGGTCAAGGAGGAGGAGGTACATTTTGTCTTTTTTTTTTTGTCCTGGTTTTATGTTTTTTTTATGAAAATTTTTAATCACAAAAATTTTCCTCCAGTTAATTGTGATGAAAAGTTTGAAAAACACATCGTTGATGACGTTTTTCATCCGCCTGGTACCACGTTGTTGATGAATTCTTCTCACACGTCGGTTTTACCACCCATTCATCCTTCGCATCATTCGACAACCGTAAAACAATGCCAGTTAGTAGAGGTGCCATTTTATTTTGTCTTTTGTCTTTTTTTTTTTTTAAAATGACAACAAACGAATATTTTTCTCCTTCTTCTAGCGAGATTGACGATAGTTTCGATCAGCAAATCGCGACGGAATTGGATGCTTTGGATCACATAAACGTCGAACCGGAAACGAACGAAGAACCGTCGACGCCGACGACGATCAATTCTCACCACGATGATTTCAAAAATGGATTTTCCAACGTTGGACTCGGGAAAAAAACGTCAAATTTTTCGGAAAATTTTTTAAATCGTCGACTCAAAAGACGAGACGATGAGGAATTGTTGCAAACGACATCGAACGGAATCGGGAAATCCAAACCCAATTTGCATTTGAAACAAAAAATAGCACAATTGAATTTGACGGCGGCTCTCTATTCGGACGAAGGATCCGAAGAAATTTTTTTCTCGGGTGGTGGTGGTGGTAACAGTAGTAGGAGTAGTACCAGTAGTACTAATAACAATGCGAATAGAACAAGCGCGAGCTCGTGCGACGATTCCGAAAGGAAAATATGCGATGACACGAGCATGAGAAGGAACGAGGATCACGTGTCTTGCGAAGACCTTTTGGAATTCTCTACGAAATCCCAATCGAAATCGAGAGGACAGGATAGCGACGAAGTTAGATTGATGTCGAAAGTACTCGGAAAGGAAATGACGTCAGAGAATTGTTTGAAAGCTTTGAACGCTACGGATTGGGATGTTTACAGTGCAATCAAATTAGCCAAATTACAAAATAAAATTAAAAATTCAGGGATTTTTGCTAACATGTCGAATTGTTGGGATGCACTCGTCGCTTGCGACGGTGACGTCGACAAAGCTGCGACGGTACTCATAACTCAAGGCTCTCCTCCGGATTGTGTTTAACTTATCCATTAATTTTATTTTTATTTATATTTATATTTATATATATATATATATAAACGTATGTATTTATAATGATTCGTTTGTTAAATTTTGTATTTAACCCCCGCCCGCCCCCTCTCACTCCCATACTAAAAATATTATATTTTCTATTAAATAAAAAATAAATAAATATGCATTTAAAATGATAATGATAATTTTATGTATTGAAATCATTTGAAATGATCATATCGAAGAAAAACAAAATTAATTATGTTGTGGTTGTTGTTGTTGTTGTTGGTTGTGTTTGTGTGTGTTTGTGAGATTTTTTTTTAACATTATTTATTCTAAGAATGAATTCATCGCCTACATTAATTGTTTTTGTAGGTTGTATACTTTGCAAGGTCGAATTTTTATTTATTTTTTATGTTTGTTCGTTTTAATTAAGGAGAATTTAAATAAAAAAGAAGAAAAAGGTTGAATAATATTAATAATAATAATAATAAGCCTGAAAAAATTATATAATTTTTAGTTAATTATTTTTCAAAAGTAAATAAAAAAAAATATTTCATATGTTTACCAAGGGTAATAATAATAATAATAATAATCGTAATTAACCCAAAAACAAAAAAAAAAGAAAAAATTCTGCACGACCTTCATTTAATATTCATTTTTTTTTTTTGCGCAGAATAATATTATTATTATTATTATATTTTTCCCTATGGCTAATGAATAAACATTTCGAAGGTCGATTGTGACATTATTATTATTATTTTATTTTATTAAAACCGATTAAATAAAGTAAACTGGTAGATAATAATAATATTAATCCACAATTAAATAATGTTTTTCCGAAAATTGAATCTTTTAAATAATTATATTTTCGTACTTTGAATTTTTTATTGTTTTTAAAATAATCGATTATGGGTTTAACACGTTTTATGGGCACTATCATTATTCCTTTATGTTCATTTGTTGATATTATGTCGTGTACACCGAACCTGTTCGTCATTTCAGCCAGTACCTGAAAATTAATTATTATTATTGAATGTTTGTAAAGTGGAAAATTGTATTTATATTGACAAACCTTTGTTGTGTCGAGGGATTCATTAAATTTTGATTCGAAACAAAGTAAAGTATGTGATAAATTTTTTGATTCTGTACCATCGAGTACAAAAGCATTTACTTGACCTCTCGATAGATTTATGTGATTTTTCATGGGTTCAACAGAGCTGAACAATCTTGTAACACTGATTGGCATACTGGAATATTTTAATGATTTAACTTCTTCATCCCAAATTGAAAATAAATATGATATGTTGATAAAGCAGTGAGCAGCACAATACGAATCAAATCCTGCATCATGAAACTTGTCACATATTGTATTCATAATTATTTTTGGCATGTATAATATTTTTGGTACAACATTTCCATTTTTAAAATACAAATAAACATCTGATAGAGATTTCGATGGTATTTCATTATTTATTAAATTATTTAATTCACGAGTAAGAAATTTTGTATCATAAATAATTGGAAATAATTTTTTTATATCATTTTTAAATTGTTTGTAATTTGATGGCAATGGTTTTATAAATTGTTGATAAATTGTCATTATATCTAAGATACAATTATGTGCTATTATAGGCTTTTTAACATTCCTCATTTCTTTTATTATTTTACTAAAGCCTATAATATCTTGAAATAATTTTTTTTGTAAAAAAAATTTGTCTTCGATATTCATTTCTTTTCGTTTCATTTCAATTTTTTTTATTACAATTGCATCATCATCAGTTAGAGTAGGTTGCAAATTAGAAAATCTTTGACTAATCTCTAATAGAATTAAATATCTTAAACTTTTACATGGTAATTCAGAAATTTTAATTATCATATCGCTTTTTTCCTTAGTGTTTAAACGCCATTTATCTATTTTCGAGTGAATTTCTTTAATGCAATCAGAGAAATATAAACTCTCTATTGTTATTTTATCTTGATTAAAAAATTTTTTAAGTTCATTTTCATTTTTTTCACTTATGTAATTGATACCTTTATAAATGGCTTTATTAAAATCAAAATTATATTTGCACAAAAATTTCAAACTTTCAATTTGACATGTCAATTTTGTATTGGTGTTAAATATTCCTGTAGGCATAAGATAAAAACTATATGAAGATGAATGGAATTGATCGTTAAAATTATCAAATTTAAATAAAGTAATTCCCATTTGAATAATGGAAATATCTTGCACGGCACTTCTCAATTTCATGTATCTCTCTTTGGGAGAATCCAAAAGGCTGGAATGAAATTAAAAATTTTTTAAAAAACATATAATTTGACAAAAAATAAGGAGAATTGGATAAAGAAATTACCAATTGCGTTGAGTAAATAAACCGCTAAATTCGCAATCGATTGATATAAAAGAACATGATTTTAATTCTTCTTCTATTTGAGGAAGAATTTTCCAAAAATTCTCACTTGTCACCTCTGTCATATTTATTGGCGCTATGTAATAAATTGTACTTTTAAATCAAAACGTAACGGTCGAAACTTGAACCACGTATTACTTATTCTACTGCCACGACTAAAAGTAGGTAATTTCTTCATATAAAATGTAAATATAATCTTGAAAAAAAGTTTTTTTTTTTTTTTTTTTATATTTACTAGTGTAATGGAAAAAAAAAAGAAAATAGTGCAATATTTATCAAAATGTTCAGTTAAAAATTATTTAATTTAAAATTTACATTATTATTTTTTAAAAATGGCTGTTAGTGATGCACTTGACTTTCCACCTGAACTTTGTAGTAAACCCTCAGCTCTTATAGGTTTATGTGGTCTGGATATACAAAGTAATCCTCTTCATAAAAACATTTGGGATGTGTTTAGAACAAGTCACGAACGATTTTCAGTTAATTTTAAATTATTTAGTACATCTCACTGCTTTCCACCTGTTAAACCAAAGGTAATTATTTATCCATAGTAAAAAAAAAAAAATGTTATAATTTTTTAGTATTAATTACTAATATTTTTAGAGATCCACTTATGATTGGTATATTCCTAAGGGATTACTCAAAAGGAATTGGATGAAAAAACATTTGCTGGAAATTCCATCTGTCATTGCATTAATGTTTGATCTCGATTGGGATGATGCAAATGTAGAACAGTTGAAATTAGATTGCGTTTCTCAACTTCAAAGTTTAAGGTTTTTTTAAGTTTATTCATAAGTCATTTAATAAATAGAATTTTCATCAGCAAATTTTTTTTGTTTTAGAGCATCTCTTGGCAGTCATGCTACAAAAATAGTAGTTATTCTGCTACAAAAAACCGCTCCTCTTCCTGACGATACGAAAGCATCAGAAAGAGCCAAATCGCTATGTGCTACTTGTGACATAGAGCCTCATCAGTTATATTTGTTACCCCATGGGGATCACTTACAAGGGTATATTTCAAGGTACAAATTTTTTCATTTAATATAATTTAACAATTTAAAATGCCAGATAACCACACTAAATTATTTTTATATCATACTTCAGGTTGGAGAGTGTACTTTGCGACCTTGCTCAAAGTTATTATCATGAAGAAATCAAATTAATAAAGCAGCATAAAGACCAGTTAAACAAAACAAATCAACAATATCTTTTTGTTAGGCATCAATTTAAATTAGGATTTCTTTCAGAGTTGAAACAAGATAATCACAATGCTAAAAAGTATTTTTAAAAGTTATAAATTTCATTTCGATTTTTTTAAATGTGTATTACTCGCTTGAAAATAACGTTTTATTTATTTATTTGTAGGTATTACGATAAGGCTTACACATTTATTAAAGAGACTAGGTTATCAGAGAGCAATATAGTAGAAGTAAAGCTCATTGCCGGATTTATTACTTACAAATTGTGTTATTTAATGTTTAAGTTAAACGAACCACGTGATGCTATACGAAATTTTAAATTGCATATTGAATTTTACAAAGACAAAAAAGGATCGAAAGAATTATATTTTGAACATTTAAATTGGCTTTCGAAACAATATTCAGCATTCGGAGATATTTTCAATGAAGCTGTTAAAGATGTGAGCTGCCGTGAAATAAATTTATATAAAATATAACGTAAAAAAACTCAAATTAATTCTTTTATTTGTTTAGGGACTCACTGCGGTTCAAACTCAGCATCCCGGATTTTATTTTGAATTAGCAGCTCAAAATGCGATTGAAAGAAAAAAATATTGTTTAGAATTGTGCAAAGATGTAACTACATATCCACAATCTGATCCGTTAATGGGATTAAATTCGTTAGAATTTTATGGTCAACGACCTTGGAGGCCTGGAAAATTAAGTGCAGAACCAATAAACACTGCTTTGGAATTGGAAGGCATAACTGCTCTTAAATATAGGGAAAATTTAGTTAATCATTCGGTAAGATAAACATTTATATAATAAAATATTATTTTTTATTAATTAATTAATTAATTTGAAAAAATAAATTTTTTTTTTTTTTTTGATTGCAGACCATAATTATACACTTATTGGGAAAAGCAATTTGTCAATTTAAAACTTATAAATGTCCAAGGATGCGTCTTCAATTAGTCGTACAAATGGCCGACGAGTATTTTTCTTCAAAAGAATACGGTCAAGCTCTCACGTACGTTATTGAAATTTTCCACGACTTTTCCTTCTTTACAAAGGGTTTATATGCATCCATATTTTTGCAGATTGTTCTCTCATATTTTATGGGATTACAAAGAAGAAAAATGGTGGCTTTTGCAATCTAAATTGCTAACGAGAGCTTTGTCGTGTGCCTGCGTTGCTGCTAACGTACAAGACTACATACATTTTTCTCTCGAAGCCTTGGGTCCGTTAGCCAAATTCGACACGGAGAGAAAATTAAAAATTTTTAATAATCTCATGGCCGTGTTAAATGTAAGTTTGAAAATTTATTTTTTTTTTAATTCGAGTTTTTTTTTTTTTTTTTTTTTTAAAGAAAATTCCACTATTTGCAGTTAAAATGCCCGGAACCAGAGCCTGAAGTCCCGTCGCAAATAATTCCAGAAGCTCAAAAATCGTGGGAAGCATCCAGAAAATCTAATCCAATCACGATTGAAATGAGTTCAAAGTCCTGCATCGAAGTGAAAGCTCGATTTTTAAAACCTATTTTCACAGTAGACGAAGATATAACTGTCGAAATATACGTCAGGTTGAAATAAGTATTTTTTTTACACGTGCCTGGATTTGAATTTGACAAAATCTAAATGTTAATTTAACGATTTTCAGGTCTCACTGTCCGGATTTCATCGAATTTTCCAACATGTCCGTGTTTATCAACAAGTCCAACGGCGTAGCGGAATATTCCGTGTCCTCGGACAAACTAAATTTAAAATTCGAACCGGAACGCGTTAAAAATTCATTATATAATTTCAAATGCGATTCAGCAGCCGACATTGGTAAAATGATACAAATCAATTCGGTTTTGCTGACTTTGGGTTTTTTTAAAGAGCGCGAAGCCAAATTGAAATTTAACATTGCAAACGGAACGACGGAATCTTGTGCAGAAAAAACAACAGACGAATTTCAATATTTCAGGTGGTAAGAAATGCACGCGCGATTCTTCTTTTTGTATTTAAAAAAAAAAAAAAAAAAAAATGAAAATATTTTATTAATTTTTAAATCAGGTTAACATTAAGCGATCCGACGTTTGATAAAATAGAAAATTTAACCAACGCAAAAATTGTTGCGAGCGAATCAAAGGTCAAAGTTCAAGTCAAACATAATTCTCCGGCACTGTTGAGTGAATGGTATCCCATAGAATTTCACATAACAAACGATGAAGACGTTTCCGTTTCCGACTCCGTGTTGGAAGTCAAATACCATCAAAGTGGTCCTGAAGATTTAACGATCGAACAATCAAGTAAAGCGGAGTTTTTAAATTTTCAGTTTTCATAACTCGTCGAGTGATATCGGTAACGAGTGGTAATAATTAAAAATTATTCTCTCTTTGAATTTCAGCTCAACTTTGTTTAGACGTTAAAAATTGCGTTCCCCTATCGTTCGTGAATGTAACACTGGGAGAAATACCTCAAAAAGAAACTAAAGTGATCGTTGTTTACCTGCGAGGACACCGTATCGAAGAACGAAACCTGATAACCAAGGTATTCCTTCGTCTTTAGTTATTTATCATAATAATTTACAGGCTGTTGTAAAAAAATTTTTTTGTTTTTTCAGTTGTCTTACAATCTGATGAAAGATGGCATCGCTCCCACGAAATCATTTGTGGAAACTCTTGTCAAAGTTCCCATAATTCAACCCTTTGAAGTTTCCGCCGAAATACTTTCGATGAAATTTGAAAAAATTGAAAAATGCTTTTCCAGAAATCCTTTCATACTAAATGTGACCATTCGTATTTTGTCACCCTGGCCCATAAACATTCACGAATCTTCAATAAAACCCGTAAGTTCGAAATGTTTTTACTTTTGATGTAACCTCTTCTTATTTATGTCGTCAATTGAACTCATTTGGATTTCAGTGCAACTACGTTAAATTTTGTGACCAAGATGTCACTTCCCATTTGGCTGGAGCCGTTTTAAATCAGGGAGAAGGTGGGACTGATATGTTTCCATTAACGATCGATGAATCCAGTGATAAACCTTTAGCATTGGGAATTTACACGGTGAAATGGTCGAGAACAAGCAGCAAAGAGATAACGAGTAGTAGCGTCACTATGCCAACCGTTAGGTAAGAGGTCAAGTTCTTTGATTTCTTGGGGTGTTTTTTCTCCTGGGTTTTTTCAAAATACTCAACTCGTACGTTTCAGATGCGATCCGACAGTTTTAGGGGTTGAAATGAATTTACCCGCTCACGGATGGGTGAGAAAACCCATGGAACTCGAATATAATTTATTTAATTAT
Organism: Pediculus humanus corporis; assembly: GCF_000006295.1. Classification (NCBI taxonomy): domain Eukaryota; kingdom Metazoa; phylum Arthropoda; class Insecta; order Psocodea; family Pediculidae; genus Pediculus; species Pediculus humanus. The sequence continues at coordinate 116,201 of NW_002987177.1, read as the reverse complement.
TCAAATAATTTATTACAATTAGATTTATTAATGGAGTCTAGCGATGCTTTCATGTTTGCCGGTCAAAAACAGGTGATTGTGCAGGAGGTTTAATATCGTGTAAAATTTAAAATTAGTTCGTATTTTACATTTTGTTTTTTTAATTCGTAGGTTTTAATTCGTATGCTTCCTGGTTCTAACAAAAAATTAAAATATAATTTATATCCTTTGTTTCCCGGTTTAGTAGCTTTACCGAGGTTAGTTTTTAGAAGTATGGCTGACGAGTTTGCCGAGCAATTAAATACAATGATTGATAGAAATTTATTGTCTCACGTTTACATTATGGTACGTTTAAATAATTATTATTAAATGGAAAAAAAAAACTAATTTCAAAGTAAAATTTTTGCTTCCTTTTTTTGTTTAGCCCCAGGAAAAAATAGGTACTGAAGAATTAACTTCCACGGAATAGTGCAAATTAATAATTATGTTAATATTAAATGTAAAGAAAATATATATATGAAATTATAAAATTTAAATACTTACATTTTCTTTTTCGATTGATTTATTAAAAAAATTCTTTTTGAAACGACACCATTCGCAAAAAAATTTGTTAATTTATCTATGAAATAAAACGGTTTAACGGTTTCAAAGGTTTTCCTTTGCGAGTGGCGCCAAAAGTGTTTGTTGCTAAGCAACCATTTGTTTCTTTGCGACTAATTTAGTTTTTGTTAAGTTACTTTCATGATGAATTATTTTTTTATATTAATTTTTTATTGGTGTAGTTTTGCAATTGGTGTTTTTTGTGGCGATTTATTTGAAATCAATCGTAAATCTATCAGTTATTTTAGTTATAATACCGAATGGGAAAAAAATTATCCGTTACTGAAAGAAATTTCAAACAGTTCTTGTGACTTGACAGAAAACTTTTGTGATGTTAATTGTTGTGATGATGTCGATTGTAATGAATTTCATAAATTAAGTTTTAACTGTCGCGATACATCAAATCCCTGTAATCATATATTGTCAAATTTTGACTGTGATTGTCATTCAAAAACCCAACCTATTTGGTTTTCCACTTTGTGTTACATTTATAAAAATCCCATATATCTTGGAAAATTTTTTAAAATATCAACTAAAATGGAAAGTTTTTCACATTTTAATAAAGCAGTTAGACTAAAGACGAATTCTTATCGATATTATGAAAAAAACAATAAAATTCATGAAAAACTAAAATCAACCGATTACTACAAATATGGGAAAAATGTAATGACTTATCTTCCTCGAGACAATTTATTAACATATCCAGTAATAAGTCCTCTGTTCAGTAAAGTTTCAATAAAAAACTCTAATCATGCATGTAAAATGAGTCCAGTAAAATTCAAAATAAATTCTTATACTTCTTGCCTGACAGAAATAACAGAAAAAAACTGTCGTAGTGTTCTACCATATTTTTTTAAAAAAATTTCTAATTTAACAAATTTCAATTATCCATTTATTTTAAAAAATATAAACTTTTTAGAAGGAAGTGATATTGAAAATAAAATTAAATGTACCCAACTTCATCGCAATGTTTTAAAATATGGCCAACAACAAGTTTACACATTTTATTCGAACTCTAGTTATCCCTGCTCGAAAGATATCAGTTCACCATTTTGGTTTAATAATACTTGTCGCAACATATTAGTAGAAATCACACAAGTTTTCTTTATTGATGGAAGTAATATTGTTAATGTTGTACTCGAATACACATTTGCCAATGTGTCTCCCAGTTTACATGACATAAATGATAAAAAATCGAATAATAATAATAATTATAATAAAAGTATTTTAGTGAAACAAATTTTTAATACATCATTTGTTGATGTAACGAGTGATTTGAAAAAAAAAAAAAAAAATTTTACTGATAATGTTAATAAATATAATAGAGGATATTTTTTTGGTGAAAAACTTAAATTTGGTTTTCAAAGGTAAACAGAAAAAAAAAAACAATTAACATGATTACACATAATATTTTATTATAAATATTTATTAATTCATTTTTTTTTTTTTTTTTTTTCACAGGCAAAACAAAAATTCTGCATCATTTACAATCGGTCAGTTAGGAGTGTTTGGCAGTGGTAAGTTTCAAAAACAAATTTTTTATTTAATTATTTTAATAACAGTTGATGTTGATTTGATTATTGTATACCATTCATATTCGAGAAGTAAATCCACATTTAATGGTGATTTTGTCGTTGGTGATGATATTATCACAGGCAAATACGATGTTGATATTATTCCATTAGTTTTTTGAAATGTTTCTCTTAGTTTATTCAATTTATAATTTAATAATTCCATTTGATTTGGTTGATTGGCAGATACGTAACTGACCGTGCTAAGAGTTTCAAAACTTTCAGACGATTTGGAATGTTTTGGATATGAAAATCTTAAATTCATTGATAACGGTTTATCACTGCAATTTTTATTTAATGATAACTCTCGTGATTTATCCGATAGGTTTTCGAGTTTCATTCTTTCTTCATTTTTACTTATAATTCCTTTTGGTTTATTTTTAGAAAAAATAACCATGAGTAATGCTCCTAATGTTATAATAAACAAAATGGAAAACGTTATCGATAAAATTAAGAGTTGAAATGATTGTTTGTTTGTTTTTGTTTTTGTTTTTTTCTTCAGTGCTCTGTTTGTAAAAGGTAAACAATAATTTGTATATGACGATGATGGATTTTCTCGAAAATTTAAACACAAAACATAACGAACGTTTGACGCGATTTTGAAAAAAATTTTTTTTTTATTTTTCCAAATGCAATGTGAATTTTTCTCCCGAGGAAAATTTGAAAATTCCATCAACCTTAGCGTGAAATTTTTTAACGGTTCTTTCAAATTAACCGCCATTAAATCCGGCCGAATAATTTCTATTTGAAATTTTTCCTTATCATCATCATCATCATCATCATCGTTTATAAATTCATCGATATGGCAAAAAGTAGAAAATTTATTTGATTTTTTTTTTATTGCGCGTTGAAAATTTTCTGATTTTTCGCAAGTAATATTATCATCATTATCATTTTTATATTTTATCATAAATTCGTAGATTTTCAAATGACAATCTCTCGTAATTTGATTTTCGTATAAATATATTTCCGTGTATTTATTCATAAATAATGGTTGGAATATTTTTTGCGGTAAATTTTTTATGTAATTACCCTCCAAATGTAAATATTTAATATTTAAATGGTGAAAAATATTATCGTCGACATTTTTTATATTCGAATGTTTCAATGCTAACGTGTCGACGCGACGAAAATTCGTTAAAATTTCTTTTTTTAAATTACCAAAATTATTATAAGACCAATCTAATACGGATATGTAAGAAATGATGACGTCACCGGTTAGATTTTTAAAAAATGTATTACTTTCATTTGGATTTAAATGTATGCCGTTTATTGTTAATATTTTCAACCGGGAATATTTCAAAAATGAATATTCCGCCATTTTTAAATGAACGTTATTTTGTATCACGAGCTTTTTCAAATTCGGCACGTCCGAAAATAATTTTCTTTTAAGCGAACACGTGGTCGTGTTGAATAAATTCAATTCTTTTAAATTTTTCAATCGGTTTAAATTTATTCCCCCCAAATCTGTGGGAGAATTTTCAATTTTGAATTTTTTAATTTTTATTTTATTGTCGGATAATAACGAATGTAACCAATTATCATTTTTATCAATGGCGCAGTCATTTAATATCAAATCGCAACGTTTATCGCCCTGTAATAATTTAAAAAAATTTTTTTAAACTTTAAACGATAAAAACAAAAAGAAAATTTAAATTGATCGTTACGACGTTACCCGTTTTATATTTTTTATTATTTTTTCAAATTTCAATTCATCCTTCGTGTTATTCATATTAATTTCACTACAATAAATCTTACACGAATTTTCATATTTGTAAATGCAGGACCCTTTGTTTTCTTTAAACGAATTTAAAGTTGATACCGATTTTAATTTAAATACACAATTTATATAAAATAAAAAATAAATTCTAAATTTCAAATTCATTTCGTTTAACAACGACGACGACGACGATAATAATAATAATTAGAAAATTGAAAATTTTGCCCCTACGAATACGAAAAATATTGTGAGAGAAAGAATTGCTTGCATACGTTGTCGAATATATTAAATAATTTTTATTAATTAAAAAAAATTGTTTGTATTTATTCTTATCACTCGTTTGTATTATTTATTTTATTTTTTTATCTCGTTTCGCTTCTATTATTATTAATACTTGTAATAATAATAATAATAATAATAATTTCTTGCGTGAAAATAGTGGGGGGGAGGGGAAAAAAACAAAATAAAATTTTTAATTAAAAAAAAAAAAAAAAAAAAGGGAATGTTTGCTATTGTAATTTACATATACAATTTTATACGAATTGTGTATTAAAATACTACTACTTAATAATAATAATAATAATAATTTAGTAAATGAGTGTAGATTATAATGAGTCGGGAGTGGTGGTGGTGGTGGACTCATATTATCCAATTATTTGGATGATGTAGAGGTTGTTTTAGGGGCGGGGGTTCTGGAAATAGACTTTCCAGGTTGACTAGGCGTAAATCTTCAATTTGGATGCCTTGGGGGAGTTTGAGGTTGCCAGGTTGAATCCAAATAGGGGAAAAATCGGCCCAAAAGTCACCGAGTTGAGAGTCGTGAGTACTGGGAACTTGACCCAAATTGGGAAAATGCAATGTGAAAGAAAGATAGATGAACGATCAACGGGATTCGCGATCCCGGATCTCTCTCTCTCTCTCCGGGAAACTTGCAGATTTTGCGGAAGAGACAGGAACGATAATGACAATTCGGGACTGTCGCTCGAAGGTTCAAAAGGGGAAGTACTAAGATCTTCCTCAGGTATTCCCATTCTCGCGAGTGTGAATTTGATGATTCTCAGGAGGAGGTTGAAATGGAGGTTGTACTCTCATAAACGCCTCTTCCTCCGGGAAGGGCATTGTGAAACACATCCAGGAGAAGTTTTAGTTGGGTGGTGGTTTTGTTCCACATTCTCCCTGCTACCGGGGGGGGGGGTGGGGGAAATTACAAATATTTAATCGACACTAGAAATTTTCTTTAAAATATTTTATTAAACTTTTCAATATAGAATACATCAAATTGAATGAATTATTATTTATTATAATTAAATAGTGGTCTCTTAATCATACATATATATTTATATATATATATATAAATATTTTATTTTTAAAAAGTAAAAGATATAAGTCGTAACACAAAAATATACATTTAAAATAGACATTTACAGCAATCAAAAACGGGGAAAAAAATTTTTTTTTAAATATTTTATATTTTTCTTTTTAAAATAATCATTCGAATAAATTTTCAATCATTATTATTATTATTATTATTATTATAAATATATATTTTTTTTTTGATTAAAAGCGATTTTAGTAGAAAAAAACCCAAAAACAAATTATTTTTCTTAAATTTTTTTTTTTTTTTAAACGACGTAATTAACTATTAGTTAATATTTCATATTAAATATTAAAATATACAATTCGAAAAAAAACATTTATCATTATCATTATCATTATCATTATTATTATTATTATTATTAATAATTTTTAAAAATCACATCGAGTAATGATATGTATTCGACAAGGTTTGAACCGAATCCATAAATAATTTATTTAAAATGATTCGGTTCGATAAATATAATTAATTTAATTAATTTATTAAAAACAAAAAGTTTAATAAAACGAAATGATAATAATAATGATAATTATTAATAACAATTATTATTATCATTATTATTATAACAAAGTTGTAAATAGAGCCAAATCAAAAAAAAAAAATTGTTTAAATTTCACTACGTCACGACGTAGCTAATTAATTAATTAATTAATTAATTAATTAATTAATTTTGGTGTTTTTTTGTTTTTTAACGAAATACAAAATTTAACCGTTAAAAAATAATGATAATAATAATAATAATAATAATAATAATAATAATAATAATAATAATAATAATAATAATAATAATAATAATAATAAATTAAAAATTTTTTTTCGTATTAATAAAACGCGTTTAATACCAACAACATCAAGCTCAGAATTCGACGAATGTGTCGCAAACACTTTAAACTTTTTTTTTTTTTTTTTATATTTTTTTATTTATTTTTTTAAAATATTTTTTTCTAAATCTAAAAATTATATATATATAATAATAATAATAATAATAATAATAATATTAACTATATAAATATATATTTAAAATCCATCTAATTAAATAAAAAAAAAAAAAAAAAATTTTTTTTGAGTCTTCATATTTTTCATGTTTTCGACACGAATATATTGACGAGGATAAGGATTAGTAATAATAATAACTAATTGTTTTTTTTTTTTTTTTTGCTTATGGTTCGAGGCACAACTAAATCGTTTGTTAAAATGGTTGTATAGCGTGTCGTTAGGTTTGTTAGTAGTAACGTTAGGTTTGTCGTTTGTTTACGGTTGTTATTATCATTATTATTATTATTATTACAACGGTTCGATTTAAAAACATGAAATTTTCATTGACTTATATATTAATTGATATGTTTTACGATTGAAGTCCCTTAATTTTTATTTTTCTTATAAAAAATTTTTATTTTATTTTTCCAACTACCGATAATCCGAAATTGAATTATTATTATTATTATTATTTTCGATTAAAGCCATTTTGTTTTTATCAATATAAAATACGTATAGAAAAAATAGATGAAATTTTTAATAAAAAGTAGAAAAAAAAAAAAAAAGAATTTTCTTTTTGGTCTTTTATTTCGTGTTTTTTTCTTCTTTCTCTCTCTCTCTCTCTCTCTCTCTTTTATGACGTACTTAAACAAAAAAATTTAAAATAATAATAATAATAATAATAGTGTAAAATTACGATGAATTATTTAGAAATATCAGATATGTATTTATGTATATATATATATATATATAAAAATTTGATATGTTTTATTTAGTATCGATATGTTTATCATTATCATTATTATTATTATTATTATTATTATTATTATTATTATTATTATTATTATTATTTGTTGATTTGATTTCTTATTAGAAGAAGAAAATGAAATGAATGATGAGAAAAAAAAATTTTTTTCAATTATATTTTATTCTCCCCCTTTATATATGATAAACAAAATATAATGAAAAAAATTTTTTTTTTTTTTTTTTTTTTTATAAATGTAGAGATGTATGTTTATGATTAATAGCTAAGGGTTATTTAAATAATAGTTTTTTTTAAAAAAAGTATTTTTCAAACGAAGCCGTTGCTGTTGTTGTTGTTAATAAAGCGAAAAAAATTAAAATGTAAAAATTAATTTTTTTCTTCTGGGAAACGGAATTGCTGTAGGTTTGACCCAAATTTTTACCCACGCAATTCATTTTATCAACGGGTAAATTCTGCACGTTGTATTCCCTATGTTCGGACACCATTGTGCAAACAATTCTTTTCTTATGCATCGTTTCGTCATCTTTTCCTCTTAAATTTTTCAACCATTCCTTATACCAACTCAATTCGCAATCGCAAATAAGCGGATTATCTATTTTGATAAAAAAAAAGGAATTAATCGGAAAATTTTCTTTTTTTTTTTTTTTTCGAAAGAAATTATTTTAGTGTGCTCACCCATTATATCAACAACTCTCAGAGTGTCGACAATCGGTTCCATTATTTCTTCCGGTATGTGTGTTAATTTGTTATTTTGAAGATTTAACGTTTCCAATGAATTGAGATTATCGAAAGCCATCGCTGGTAACGTTTTGATCCTGTAAAAGCAAAAAATTGGGTGTATTTGCGATGCGTGTCACTCGAGGTAGGGGGAGGGGGGGAGGGTGGTTGGATCGTAAAAAAACTCACATGTTCTTTTGAAGATTTAAAAAAGTAATGGCGTCACCGTAACCCAAAAATGCATCTTCTCCTATGTAACTTATATTATTCGCTCTCAAATCCAATGTTCTTAATCTGTGTAATCTTTTCAATGTGTCGCTCGGTATTGTGTGCAAATTATTATCTCCGAGTCTTAAATATTGTAAATTTTCTGTTGAAAAAAAAAAAAGATTAATTTTTTTTAGAATGAGTATAGAAGTGGTGGAAATTTTAACGTATTTTCATTTCAGCCATTTTTTTTTTTTTTTTACAAAGTCTATCTATCGTTTTATATTGTTTTTTTATTAACCTAATTGAAGTTCAAAGGACGAAACAAATAAAAATGACGTAATGATAGAAACTTTTCGGATTAAACTTTAATTTTTTTTGATTTGTAAAACTCGTAACTGATCAATTTTCTAAAAAGCTATTTTGGAAAAGCATTAAATTAATGAGGAAAATCATTATCCGTGACGGGTTGTGTGTGGGGGGGGTGGGTGGAAACAAGTCGAGGTAATTAAAGGTTGAGGAAAAACATAAAAAAAAAAAAAGAAAAATTTGTTTTTGTATTGTTAAAGTAAATTATGCTCAATTTTTTCGGACCTTTTTTTTTGGACTTTGAACCTTTTTGTGTGAAAATTAATTAGAAAAGGTTTATGCCAAAAATATACCTTCAAGGCCGACGAAAGCATTTGGATCTAAGTAAAAAATCGAATTTCCTTCGAGTTCCAATGATGTTAACAATCCCAAATGACGAAAAACGTGCGGTCCGACTTCTTTGATCCTGTTATGTGCCAAAACTAAACCGTCCAATGAATGTAAACCTGAAATAAAAAATTTATATATTTTTCCAACCCCATAATTTAAAGAGAGAGAGAGAGAGAGAGAGAGAGAGAGAGAGAGAGAGAGAGAGAGAGAGAGAGAGAGAGAGAGAGAGAGAAAGGGATTGATGAGAAAAAAAAAAAAACGATGACGTAATAATAATGAAAATTGTGTTTTACCCTTGAAATCTTCTTCCGTTATTTCCGATATTTTATTCTCTTGCATTTCCAACTTTTTTAAATTGTCCATGTAAAAAAGTGCGTGTGTCGGAACTGACGTCAATTCATTTTTACCAAGGTTCAATCGTTTTAATTTTCTATATAAAAAAAAAGGGTGAAAATTATTTATTTTATTTTGGGATGATGATGATGATGACGTGAAACTTACTTTTCCAGGCCCTTAAAAGCGTCTGCTTCAA
>NW_002987177.1:99560-102060 GCF_000006295.1 Pediculus humanus corporis | reverse complement strand
AGGCATGAAATTTATTTATTTAAAAAAACTTAAGATCACATGGTTTATTTTTTCTGCAACAAATATTTATCATTGATTTTTAACCGGGGGAAGGGCGAGGGAAGGGGGAAAGACGAAAGAAAATGAAAAAAAAAATTTTTCAAAAAAAAATTTCACTTAAACAAATATTTGAAATATCGATAAAATCGATTAAAAATCGATACGATAAATAAAATTGAAAAAATTTAAGAAACGGGGAAGGAGAGGGAAGGGGAGGGGAGGAGGGGAGGAGGGAAGGGAAAAAAAGAAAATTTTATTTTTTATTTAAATTGAAGTCTTTTCTCGACTACACCTGTCGTTTTTTCCACAAGTTTTTTCCCTTTTTTTTTCTCTTCTCTTCTCTTATTCTATTCTTTTAGGAAGGAGGGGGAGGAAGAGGAGAAAGAAAAAAGAATTGCAAATAAACTTATTGGGATTTATATAATTTAAAAAAAATAAAATTGAAAAGCAGAAGAAAAAAAATAAAATTGTTTCCGGTGAAAATTGTTAATACGGGATTTAAAACGAAACTTAAAAAAAAAATTTTAAGGGTGGATTTTAAATATTGTTTTATAAAATTTTTTTTTTTTTATTTACACGTCACGTCAAAAACAAAATTAAATCATTTATCGTTATTTATTTGGGGGGGAAGAGGAGGAGGATGTGGGGAGACGGTGAAAAACGAAGGGGGGGGAGAGAGAAAATCAGTCGCAAAAACAATCAAAAAAAATATAAAAAAATGTCAAAACGGTTTTTTTTTTCCCCTTGTGGTTGTAACTCCGTATGGGGGAGTTCGAGGGGTGGGGTTGGGGAGATTGCGGGGTGCTAAGGGGAAGTAGAGAGGGGGATAAATCAAAAATTTTATTTTTAAACAATAAAATCGATTAATAAAATCCTTCAAACAATTATATATACATAAAAATATCCGGTTCGAATAACTGATGGATGAATGAATATCGATTTTAATATTTGTTCATGCATACTAAAATATTTCCCCCTCCCCCCGCCTCCCATTCCCCTCATTTTTTTTTTTTGCGTTTCGTTTTTATTTTGTTTTATTTTTAAAACAACGGCAGGATGACAACATTTAAAAAAAAAAAAAAAAATTGTTTTTGTTTTGTGCATCATCCGTAATTAATTCACGGAAGGACAAGTTTTAAAAATATCATGCGAATTTTTTGTTTGTTTGTTTTTATGTCCGGTCGGTTGGTAAAACTGTAAAAATTTTTGTCGTCTGTTTGTTATTGTTTTGAAAACAATTTTTACTCTAACGGAAGAGAGAATTGTCGCAAATGAATTTATTCTTCGTGTCACGTGTATTTTATTAATAATAATAATTAATAACTAATTAATAATTTGCTAATTATTATTATTATACTAATTAAAAAACTAATGATTGAATGTTGTTGAAAAAATCTTTGTTTTGTTTAGTTTGTAAAAAAAAAGGAAAATTTTTCGGTCGGTTTACGGTTTTTTATTTTCGTGCAAAAAAAAAAATTAAACTTTTCATTTTTTTTTTTATTTGTTTAAAAGTTTTTCGAAAAAAAAATTTTTTTTTTTTTTTTTGCTCGTCATAACTTTTTTTTTTTATTTCTCTCCCTTCCTCTCCCCCCACCCCCACCCCCCGGTTTTTGTTTTTGTAAATATCTCAAAAGTAAAAAAAAAATGAAAAGAAATTTTTTTTTTTTTTTTTTGCGTTGTTGTTGTTGTTGTTTTTTTACCCCCATTATTTTGTTTCTTTCTCTGATTCTGTTGTTATTTAAAATTATTTTCATGGCGTTTTTAATTTTTTTTTTCCCTTTTTCCCTTTTTTTTTTGTTTTAACTTTCAGTTGAATCCCGGGTAATTTAAAAAGAAAGAAAGAAAGAGAGAGAAAAAAGGAGAGAGATTTTTTTTTTCCCGAATATAAAAAGCAAAAAAGAAAAAAAAAAATTAACGTGAAAATACTTTTTTATTTTTTTTTAAATTTTATTAAATAATTTTTCATGATGATAATAATAATAATAATGGGATTTTCAATATCTTCGACAAAGTAATAGGAAAAAGGGAAAAAAGGGTGAGAGGGAAAGCTTTGAAAAAGGTCAAGAACCACCACCACCACCCATTTATTAAAAAAAAAAAAAAAATCGATTTTGTCGAATCATAATATAAAAAAAAAAGGGAAAAAGGGGAAAAAAAAACTTCCCACGTCTAAAACCGGAAATTATTTATCAATATCCGCCTTGAATAAAAAAAATGTTTTTTTTTTTTTTAATTAAATTTTTTTTTTTTATAAACAAAAGACAGTTTTCGCAAAAAAAAAAAAAAAAAAACAAAATGGAATTTATTTAATCGATAATTATTTATTATATATACACGTTTCGCAAATGAATCATTATAATAGGAGAGAGAGAGAGGGGAAAAAAAACGTGGCAGGAGAAAAAATCATTAAATAATAATAATAATAATAATAATAAATATTTGCACAACGCCCTTTTCCCCT
>NW_002987177.1:97085-98196 GCF_000006295.1 Pediculus humanus corporis | reverse complement strand
TATTTATTTAATTATTTTATTTTTTTTTCGTTGTCGTCATCGTCGTCGTCGTAATCTTAACGTTATAATCCTTAAGTAAGAGTTTTAAAAAATATTATACGGTTTTAAAGGTATATAAAAAAGAAAAGAAAGGAAAAAAGGAAAAAAGGAAAGAAAAGAACAACAAAGGGAGAAAAAAAAAGGTTAAAAAAACACACGTAAAGGGGAAATTGTTACCGTGTGTGTGCGTGTGTGTGTGTATATGTATATCTTACCTTGGTGATTGAGATGTGAAAGCGCATGCGCAGATAAATATTAAAAAGTAAAATAGGTCGATATTACCCTTTTGGAAGGTGAATCAAATATACAGACCGGGAGCCATTGTCACCCACCACACTAATATGTTTACCTTATATTAATTCCAAAAAAAAAAAGGATTTTTAGGATTTAAAAAATTTTCAAAGGCCCCCCCTCTTTTCCTCCCCCCCCCCAGTCCCTACTTCTCGGAAATGATGGTTGTTCTAAGAAAAATATATATATATATATATATTTTTTTTGTTAAATTAATTATTACTGTTATTAAAAACGTTCGTTCGTTCGAGATTTTCTTTCTCTCTTTCTCTCTCTCTCTCTCTTTTTAATCGATATGAACGTGTTTAATCACATTATCAGATAAAAATGAAAACGTAAGGAAAAAAAAAGAAATTCGGGTTTTTAAAATGTTAAAGAAGCGGATTTGTTTTTGTCCCGGAAAAAAAAAAAATTTTCACGAAATCAAAATCGTTTCCCTTTTCCCCCCCCCCAAAAAAAAAAAAAAACGGAAAAAGATGAAAGACAAAAGATTTTATTATTATTATTATTATTTTTAGACAAAAAAAGGAAAACGTTGAATTTTTGTTTTTTATTTTTATTTTTTCGAGGGAATAAAACCTCAAACCAAAGTTTTTCCAGAAAAAAAAAAAAGGTATTGCTTAAAAGAAAAACGTGTTTGAAATTTTTTATGAAAAAAAAAAAAAATTTTCTTTTAAATAATAATAATAATAATAATAATAATAATAATAATAATAATGTACATAGGGAAAATAAGGTTTAATGGAAAACCATTAATTGATTAATCGATCGATCGATTTAT
>NW_002987177.1:91406-96930 GCF_000006295.1 Pediculus humanus corporis | reverse complement strand
TTATTATTATTATTATGTCCACTATTAAACACGACAAGGCTCTTATTTGTCGGGGTTTTTAAGCATTTATCCCAGGTTTCTACCCGATTCCTTAGGGACATTATTATTATTATTATCCACCATTAAACACGACAAGGCTACTTGTCGGGGTTTTTAAGTATTTATCCGAGGTTTCTACCCGATTCCTTAGGGACAAATACTCGAATTTCGGTGGTGCCACTTATAAGATAGCACCACATCAATTCTTGAAGGTCTTCCTGAGTCCATCTTTTATTCGATGGGAACGATTTGTCTTCTGAACTGGGCTCCAGTGACTAACATCTTTGGAGTGGCCAGGATCAGAAGCAGTGAAATTCACATTCTCGTCGAGCTGCCTCAGGTCGACAGTAGAACAAGATTTGTTTTTTGGTTCTTACTTTGTCTTGTTCTCAGTTTTTTTTTTTTTTTTTTGCTCTTTTTAAGCCAACGGCACGTGGCGTTCTCAAACGGTCACCCATCCAAGTACGCACCACGCCCAATGCTGCTTAACTTCGGTGATCGTACGGGAACCGGTGTGACCAGCACGATATGGCCGTTGACTTATTATTATTATTATTATTATTATTATTATTATCATTAGCATTATTATTATTATTTTTCACTTATTATTATTATTATTATTCGCGATAAATCGTCTTGTGTATTTCAATCGGTGGTTTTTTTTTTTTTTTTTTTAAATTTATTCCAGGTTTCTATTCGATCCCTAAGGAATAAATGCTCGAATATGTTTCGTAACGTTATAACCTATGACGTCACAACAATTCTCGTAACTCAGACTAAGTGAATTATTATTATTATTATTACTAAGAGAAAATGTTTTTTCTTTTGTACGTTTAATTTCGTTTAATCGATAATTGAGCAAATATTAACGACAGCAAAAAAAAAAAAAAAAAAGAAAATTTTTTTCGTTAATGGGGTGGGGGGTGGGGCTGAGTCGTTTGGTTTTAATTAAAAGTTTTGTCGAGAATAGGTAGAGAGAGAGAGAGAGTGGGTTTAGTCAAGTGAGATTCGAATTAGTTTTAGGTTTTTTCTAAAACCACGACAAAAAAAATGAAAAAAAGGAAAAAAAACTTAATGATTCTTTCTTTTTTTAATGTTTCGTCTCTCTCTCTCTCACACACATATTTTTCCACAGGTTATTTAATATTTTTTTTTTTTATGTTTTGATAAATTTTTTCTCTTTTTTTTTTTATGTTTTACTTTGCTGAAAATAAAAATTTATTTGACGTCGTTAAAAAAAAAAAGAGGAAAAAAGAGAAAGAAGAAGAACTTAAAAGCTCAGGTGGTTTAATTTGAAAAATTTTTTATGATAAATTTTCAGTTCATAAAATATCATTTTTATCTTGGAAAAAATTTTTTCCCCGTTTTTTTTTCCTTTTTTTTTCCTTTGCTATACTTTATCGTTTTCTTACTTTGGAAAATTTCGCCGAAGGGGAGGAAGAGAAAGAAGAGGAGTGGAGGGGAGAAAGAAAAACCAAAAAAAAAATTTTTTTTTTTGTGTGTGTTTTTGTGCGTGGAAGGGAAAACGTAACGATTTGTGAAATTTTTTAAATAATTTATGTTGCTATTATATTCGAACGAATTTTCCCCCCTACCCGCACACGCACACGCACGCACGCACTCTAACGCACAATTTTTAAAATAACATTCGATAGAAAATTTTTTCCAGTTTTCTCCAAAAAAAAAAAATTAAATTCCATCATTCGATTCTCATATTCGAGCATTTATTTATTTTTATTTTTTCAAATCAACTTTATTATTATTATTATCATTATCATTATTATTATTATTATTATTATTATTATTATCCACCATTAAACACGACAAGGCTACTTGTCGGAGTTTTTAAGTATTTATCCGAGGTTTCTACCCGATTCCTTAGGGACAAATACTCGAATTTCGGTGGTGCCACTTATTATAAGATAGCACCACATCAATTCTTGAAGGTCTTCCTGAGTCCGTCTTTTTTTCGATGGGAACGATTTGTCTCCTGAACTGGGCTCCGGTGACTAACATCTTTGGAGTGGCCAGGTCAGAAGCAGTGAAATTCACGTTCTCGTCGAGCTGCCTCAGGTCGACAGTAGAACAAGATTTGTTTTTTGGTTCTTACTTTGTCTTGTTCTCATTTTTTTTTTGCTCTTTTAAGCCAACAGCACGTGGCGTTCTCAGACGGTCACCCATCCAAGTTTGCACCACGCCCGATGCTGCTTAACTTCGGTGATCGTACGGGAACCGGTGTGACCAGCACGCTATGGCCGTTGGCTTATTATTATTATTATTATTATTATTATTATTTTCACGACGTTTTCTTTTTCTTTTTCTTTTTTTTTAAAATAATAAAATTTTATCGAATCGTTTCTTTTACGAGTTTTTATTTTTCATAAAAAAAGATGTATTTGTAAAAAAAAAAAAAAAAAAAAAAAAAAAAAAAAGGGGGGGGAAATGATGATAATAATAATAACAGTAACGGTAATCGATACGACCTTTATTTTATTTTTGGTTTTCGTGGGGGCGGAGGGGAGTGGAGGGGGAGTGTACAAGAATAAAAAAAAATAAAAATAATTACAATGGGAAAAATAATTATAATAAGAAAGACCTTGGTGGAAAGAGGACAGTAAAACTAGGGGGAGCGGAGGGGAGGGGTAGAGAGAAAGAGAGAGAGAGGAATTGAAAATTAATAAAAGTTTTATAATTATTATTATTAACGAAAAAAAAAGAAAATCATTTTTATTAAGATTAGGTCGTCGTTAAAAAAAAAAAAAAAAAACAAAAAAAAAAAGTTTATTAATTTTTTTTTCTTTTTTTTTTTGTTTCTTCCAAGAAAATAAATAAAAGGGGGGAGGGGAGGGGAGAAGAGGGAGAGGGGTTTAGAAAAATAGTCACGAAACAAAAGAAAAGTTTTTAATTTAAAAATTTAAAATGCCCTTAAAAAGTTTTTCTTTTTTTTTCCCCCACCCTCCCCCCTTTCAAAACATAATTCTTAATTCGTACGTTTCAACCATTGTTATAATAATAATAATAATAATAATGATAATGATAATATACGTATCTATTGCAACTAAAAAAATTTTAAAGGGAAAAGGTTGTCAAGGACATTTTGTATTAACGAGTAAACAAGAGGCAGGAGCAATCTTTCAATTAATTTAACCAACGAGTTTTTTTTTTTTTTTACTATTAGAAAAGATTCATTTCGTCATTTGTCCCCGCTAATGTCAAAGGTTAATCGAATCTATTGAAACTTTTTGGCTAAATTTTTTTTCCTTTTCCTACCGAATAAACATACATTATCCTTACGTTATTGTTACATCCACGAGAGAGAGAGAGAGAAAAGGAACGAGTCGGGAAAATTTTTTTTTTTTTTAATTGGAGTTAATTAGATAAATTTACTCGAGTGTAAAATATAAAAAATGAATTAGTTTTAAGAAGATGGAGAAGGAAAAGTAAAATAATTTTTTTTTCGTTTTTTTTTGCGTTTTCTTCTGCCACGTTTTTTCCATCTTTTTTTATTACATTTATTATCTCTTTTTCTTCCGTTAATTTCAGTTGGAAGGAGATGAGTTTAAAAGGTTGAAAAGGTAAACGAACCGGGATAGAGGATAGAGGAGGGGAGGAAGGAGGGGTAGGGGGAAGAGGGGGGAAGGAGGAGAGAGGGAGGAAGGGATATAAATTTCGACTGGGAAAAATTCATTTGAGACAAACAAAAAAAAATATTTTTTCCTAAACCCTTTTTTTTTTTTGTTTGTTTGTTTTGACTTACGTAATAACTTTAATTTTCTTTTCCAGTGGAAAATTTTCCTTTTTTCCTTTTTTCCTTTTTTTTTTTTTTTAATCTTAATAAAAAAAAATTTTTTTATATTATTAATTTTATTTAGTAAAATCGTACAAAAAAAAGAAAATTTTTTTTTTTTTTGTTTTTATTTCTTAAACGGAAAATAAAATAAATAAATTATTTAAAATGCGGCCGAAAGAAAATGGCGGGGGAAGGGGGTAGGGAAAAAAACAAAATGGCGACTTGAAATTTTTTTTACTTTTATTTTAATTTTGAATGAGAAAATATTACGTAGGCGTGAGAAATAAAATAAAATAGTAAAATAGGTAAGCTAAATATGAGTAAAAAATTTATAACGTTTATTTGAAGAAAAAAAAACGCACGTACTAAAACGTCTAAACGCACACCGCAAAGGTTTTTTATATATATATATATATATACGTCGGGTTGAAAGGTCACGACGTCAGAGAATTCTACATATATGTGTACGTTTCTCTTATTTTTTCGTATCCTGTCAAAATTTTTTAAAAAAAAAAGTTTAAAGGAATGAAATATTAATCGTAGCCCCATTTCTACATCCCTTATATATTCGGTAGAATTTTACATAAAACCGTGCTTCTCTCTCTCTCTCTCTCTCTTTCTCTCACTGTTATTTACAGTTCATTTATTTTACGATTGGTTTTTTTTGTCTTTCTCACTTGTTGAACATTGTTCTTTTTATAAATTTTATTTTTTTTAATTTGTGCGTGTGTGTATGTGCGTGTACGTGTGTGTGTACGTGTAAAAGTAAAATTCGAAAATCTTTGGGGAGAAAAGAAAAAAAAATCGACGCCATGTTTTTTTTTTTCATTTTCATGCTGCTTTTTCATAACGTTCAAAAATTTCATTATTATTATTATTTTTTGCTTCTCCTTCATAAAATTAAACGACGAATTTTGTTTACTATTATTATTATTATTAATAATAATGATTGTGTCGAGAGCGAAATTTTAACCTCGGTGGAATACAATACAATTTTTAAAATAATGATAATAATAATTTATTTATTTATTTATTATGCACGAGTTGATTACGTTCTGGTAAAAACACATAATAATAATATTAATAATAATAATAATAATAATAATAATAATAATAATAAAATTTTAACTCGAAATTCGAATTTGATTACGTCAAAAAAAAAAAAAAGGAAAAAATCGTTTTGTAATATTTATATTATCGATTGAAAAATAACTTTAGACGAATATCCAAATTATTATTATTATTATTATTATTATTATTATTATTATTATTATTATTATTATTATTATTATCATCATCATCATTATTATTATTATTTATATTGTTTTTTTAAGAGAAAGAAAAAGTAATTTGAAAGTAATACGATTTTAATTAAATATATATATATATTCTAGGAATTTTTCATTTTTTTTTTTTTTTTTATTGTTTTCAATTAACTATATGGTATTTTGTAGTTATTATTATTATTATTATTATTATTAAACGAGAGATTTTACCGGGGATGCCATTTTGAAAAATTTGAGTCAAATAGGGTCAAAGTTCAGCTTATCCTAAAGGTTCGTTTCGTTTCCGTAATGACAAAATTTTTGTATCGATTCATGAGATGTTTCTTCAATCGAGTATTTCGTTAATCGTTAAAAGGTTATGAAGACGATTTGATTTCTTAAAAATAATTGTTTTTTTATATTTCGAGGA
>NW_002987177.1:82027-91386 GCF_000006295.1 Pediculus humanus corporis | reverse complement strand
CCACCATTAAACACGACAAGGCTACTTGTCGGAGTTTTTAAGTATTTATCCGAGGTTTCTACCCGATTCCTTAGGGACAAATACTCGAATTTCGGTGGTGCCACTTATTATAAGATAGCACCACATCAATTCTTGAAGGTCTTCCTGAGTCCGTCTTTTTCGATGGGAACGATTTGTCTCCTGAACTGGGCTCCGGTGACTAACATCTTTGGAGTGGCCAGGGTCAGAAGCAGTGAAATTCACGTTCTCGTCGAGCTGCCTCAGGTCGACAGTAGAACAAGATTTGTTTTTTGGTTCTTACTTTGTCTTGTTCTCATTTTTTTTTTTTTTTTTTGCTCTTTTAAGCCAACAGCACGTGGCGTTCTCAAACGGTCACCCATCCAAGTTTGCACCACGCCCGATGCTGCTTAACTTCGGTGATCGTACGGGAACCGGTGTGACCAGCACGCTATGGCCGTTGGCTTTTATTATTATTATTATTATTATTATTATTATTATTATTATTATTATTATTATTATTAAACGAGAGATTTTACCGGGGATGCCATTTTGAAAAATTTGAGTCAAATAGGGTCAAAGTTCAGCTTATCCTAAAGGTTCGTTTCGTTTCCGTAATGACCAAATTTTTGTATCGATTCATGAGATGTTTCATCAATCGAGTATTTCGTTAATCGTTAAAAGATTATGAAGACGATTTGATTTCTTAAAAAATAATTGTTTTTTTATATTTCGAGGAGTTGGAATTTAAAAATTAAATTTTCCACATTTGTGGCGTTGACAAGTTTTCCCTGATATTCTGACTGTCGCGTTTTTCTTTTTTTTTTTTTTTTTTTTTATTCTCTTTCCGGTTAATCACATCTGATTTGTTAGGTACGAACGTGTTGCAGGTATATTGAAATGCGTGATTTTTTTTTTAATAGTTTTTATCAATTTTCCTTTCTGCTTTATATTCAAAACGGATTTTCTATTGCACGTACATTAGCATAATTGTTGTGAGCCTTTTTTCAGGTATTCATTGTCTCGGCTTTTGTATAGAAGGTTGTAAGTAAGGTTATTTTAATTTTTATGTTGTTGTTGTTGTCGTTGTCGTCGTCCTAGGTAGGATTCACGGTGAACATTTTTAATTAAATTAAAAAATCCCCAAACCGTCCCCTCCCCCCTCTCTTCCCTCCTCCTAAAAAAAATTAATTATCATAGTTTGAGAATTGTTTTAAACCTTTTGGGGGGAGAAAGTGGGGGGGGGAGAAGTGTAAATGCGTTGTTTAAAAAAACGAATTTTTTAAAAATTGTCTTTCTTATTTTACTCTAATTTTTTTTTGTTATTAATGTTTGTGTACCTTAATAATTTTTAAAAATATTTATTTATTTGTTGTTGTTGTTGTTTGTTCATTTTGTTTGTTTTGTAAGGTAATATTCGTTTTAAACAAACTTTTGTTTGCGTTTGTTGCGTATAAAACAAAAAAAAAAAAACATTTAGTAAAATATTGATTTAGTTTTAGTTTTAGTTTTCTTTTATTTATAGAAAAACAAACAAACAAAACAAACAAACAAACAAACAAAAAAGGAATTTACGACGTTTTTCGATATTAACGTTTAATTTTAAAAGGGGTTATGTACGCAGATGTGACGTATTAAAGTGTTTTAATACGACCGGATATTGTGATATTTATCCTTGACGTTTCCGTTATGTTACATTAATATTTTATAATAATACGAAATTGATTTTTATTCACGTTATCATCATCATTATCATTATCATTATTATTATTATTATTATTATTATTATTATTATTATTATTATTATTATTATTATTATTATTATTTTCTTTCGGAATCGATTTTTTTTTTTTTTTTTTTAATAACATTAATTTGTAATTTTCCACTACTATTATTATTATTAACATTAAGTAAACGTGAAAAGTTTCAAACGAGTCGTAAAAAAAAAAAAGGAAAATGAGAGGAAAAACGGAGGAAAATTTCTGGAAAATTTTTGGAAAAATATTTATATATATATATATATGTTTGACATTTGTGAAAATCGACAGGAAAATTAATTTTCATTTTCTTCTTACCTTAATTCGATTTTCGTTAATTTTCTTTTTTTCTTTTTTTTTCGGTTTATTATTATTATTATTATTTATTTATTATTATTATTATTATTAGTATTTATTATTATTATTATTATTAGTATTTATTATTATTATTATTATTATTATTATTATTACTATTTTTTTTATCCGACGCTAAAATGCTTTCTTTGTTAATAAAAACCGACGACGTCGTAATGTAAAAATTGGAAAAAAATTTATTTATTAATTCGAATCGTAAATTTTTTTTTTTAAACTCAAACCAATTATTATTATTATTATTATTATTATTATTTTCATCCGCCATTTTTACGAAAGCGAAAAAAAAAGGAAAAAAAAAAAATTAAATTAATAAAAATGGTTCCGAGGAGAAGTAATAAATTCAAACAAAGAAAACATTAAATGTGACACTTTTCATTTTGACATGAATTACTCAATAATTTATTCTCGAATTTTCTTTTTTTTTAAAAAAATATGACTGTTGCTACGGTAATAATAATAATAATAATAATAATGATAATGATGATGATGATGATGATGATGATGATGATGATGATGATGATGATGATGATTTATTCCCGTAAAATCTATATAATTTATTAAATTAAATTAAATTATAAATTAAATTTTGCTTACCCACTTTAAAATGTGGATATAATAATATGAGATGATTTAGAATCCATTTTATGAGAAAACCGCATAAAAAAAGAAAAGAAAAATGGAGACGATGAAAAAAAAACAGAAACGGGTTCTCACGAATTTAACGGGAAAAAAAAAAAAAAAAAAAAAAAATTTAATTAATTATCGTTTCGATTATTTATTTTTTCCCGTTCGTCTCCCCCGGAAAATTTTTCTCCCCCCTCGATAATAATAATAATAATAATAATTATTTAATATGAAAAAATATTTCGGCGCGAAAAAAATATACGTTCGTTAGGTAACTTGTTTAACTTCACGCGTTTCTCGCATCAAACTAAAAGAAGGAGGAAAAAAGCTCGGGCAAGCGGCTGAGCAGAAAGCTCATGACGGGAACAAAAAAAAAAAAAAAAACGAAAAAAGAATTTTTTTTTTTTTTTTTTTGTTCCTTTCGAGTCAATAAAGATGTTCTTTACGGTTTATGCTGTTTCTTTCTGCTGTTGCGCTTAGTTTTCATTTAGTTTTTCTTTTTTCTACTTTCTTTGACCTCACTTATTCTTTCCGTCCCTTTGTTTTCACAAAGTGAAAAAAGTAGACGATTTACCTGAAGAGAAAGAAAGAAAGAAAGAAAGAAAGAAAGGAAAAAGTGTAATAAAAACGTTGGAAAAATGATTTTAACCCTTTTGAAAAGGTTGAAAGAGTGAAAGAGAGAGAGGGATGAAAAATTCAGGATCTGATTTCTTTAATGTATTATTTGATGTTTTTTGATTTGATTTAAAAACCTTTTGCATTTATGTAAACTTTCCTGCTGCTGTTGCTGTTGTTGCTGTTGTTTTTTTAAACGTTTTCAATTTGTTTAATTTTATGTTTTCTGTTGTTGTTTTTGTTGTTTTCGTTCCTGTGTTTGAAATAAATGTTTAATGGATTGATTAATACAATGGGGATAGGGAATGGGGGGAGATGGGGAGAGGGAGAGGGAGGTGAGGGGGTAGCGTTTTTGATTTGACATCATTTTAATTAAAACTTTATGATTTCGTTTAAAACGAAAAAAAGTTGAAATTTTAAAGCTTTGTTATTATCATCATTATTATTATTATTGTTATTGTTGTTGTTATTTTATTTGGAAAATTTTGAGCCGGGAAAATTTTTTTTGCTGTTGTCACACTTTGTGTTGTTGTTTATTAAATATTTTTTGTTGACATTTTCAGAATTTTATAATGACGAATATTATTTTTAAGGGGGCGGGTCATGGTAGTAGTAGTAGTAGTAGTAATACAATTTTAAATTCACCTCGTGACATTTTCCACTTTTCTTTTTTTATAATCGTTTAATCGTGTGAAAAAGTGTGCGACATTTTGAAAAATTTTCCCTCGCTAATAATAATAATAATAATAGAATTCAAATTTGAGATAATTTATTATTATTATTATTATTATTAATTTTTAAGTTCAATTCTCATCTCGTTATTCATTTTACAATTACGTTAATTACGATATTATCATTTGACGAGTGTGCATTATTATTATTATTATCACTTGGAAAATTATCGAAATCGTTCCCTGGAATATAAATGTATCACGTGATATGCGGGGGAAAATTTCAAATTCGTAAATATTCGCAAAAAACATTCCCTAAGCGTTGTGTGGTTTAAATAACTGTCTCTCTCTCTCTCTCTCTCTCTCGTGTTCGAAAGAGGGTTAGATTCTTAAGGTTAAGGTTTAAATAATTTTTTTTTGAGGGGAGAGAAAGGGGGGGCGGTAAAAAATGAATAATAAATTCGAAAAGGTTCGTTGGAAATAATCCCTGGGAAAGATTTTCATGTTTTCCTCTTTTGTTTTGGGCTCGATTTAACCCGGAAAATTCAAATGATTTTTCTTATTTACGTAATCGCAACTATTTCCGGTTGTAAAAAACGAAGTACTTTGTCCACGTGTAAAAATCACAGAAAGCTATCATTATCATTATTATTATTTAACTATTAATAATCGATGGGTTTAAATATAAAAAATTGTGATGCCGGGAGGGGAAGGGAGGGAGGGAGGGAGGGGGAGGGGGTCGTAGTGAATGTTCGAATGAAAAAATCGTGTCGTCGTAATGCACTCTCACGTATATATATTTCATGTCGTTTGTCTAGGAGTAGCGCGCGAACGTTTGAAAACATTTTTTTTGTTGTTTGTTTCTGTTGGGGACTGTTTCGACGATGTGGTTTTCCTGTTTTCCCCGATGTATTCCCTGTTGTTTCTATTTCCCCCCACCTCCCTACCCCCGCATTTTCGACGAATGTATGTCTGTCGAATTACAAATCCGTGTTTTCATCTCACTCGTTAAAGTATATATATATATATATATATATATATATATTATTTGTATCGTTGTTGATGAAGAGATTTGTGTATACCTGAACTGTGTGACGTCATTAAAAAAATTTCTCTTTTTTTTAAAAGGGAAATTAATTTCCTGGTGGTGGGAGTGGGGGTGGGGATGGGGATGGGGATAAGGAAAAAAAATCGAAAGGGGATAAAATTTTCCACGTCATCAACGAACTTTTTTTTTTTTTTTTTTAAAGTAAAATTGCATCGGATAAAAATAAAAAAGGAGTTCAAAGGTCGATCAAAAAAAAAAAAAAGCGTTTTTTTGTTTATGTTTTTTATTTTTGTTTCCGAGGTAATTATTCACCTGATGAAATTTAATCCCTTTATAGGAAGTTTATAAAAAAAAAAAAAAAGACTTAATTATACTCTTTATTTAAAAAAAAAAAAACATTTTGATTAATTCGTTCGTTTTTCGTTTTTTTTTTGGTCACGTGACAAAAACCTTTTTTTTTCTTTCCTTACTTCCTCTTTTTCAATAATAAGTGAATGAAAAAGAATTTAAATATTTAAATTTGTTTTTTTTTTTTTTTTACTGTATTTTATTGATTTATCGTGAGTTAAAAAAAAAAAAAAAAAAAAACGAATTTATATAAATTTCGTTTTACGAATAAAAAAAAAAATTTAACAACAGCAACAACAGCAGCAACAGCAACAACACAGGTTAATTATTTATAATCGGTTCGTTTTTAATTTTTTTTTCCTCCAAAACAAAAATTCGACATGCAAATGTAAAAATAAAAAAAGAAAATTATTTATTTATTTATTTATTTATTTAATTCGATGCAACGTATCGATCGATTGATGACGTCATTATTTATATTAATTTTTTTAAAAAAAATTTCGCGCGCGAAATGATTTTATTATTATTATTATTATTATCATTATTATTATTATTATTATCATTATTATTATTATTATTATTATTATTATTATTATTATTATTATTATCATTATTAAAACTATTGGATGATAGTATCAATCGTATATAAATCTGATCTTAGCGTGATGAGGATGCTGCGTAGATTTTAATTCCAGAATTAAAATTTTCACGATTTTTCCACACGCGAAACGTTAGTAGTGGTAGTAATAGCAGAAGATAAAGAGCAGACGTTTGTTTGTTGTTTGTTTGTTTGTTTGTTTGTTTGAGGAGATGAAATTTAAAACCGAAATTCTAATCGAATAATAATAAGCGATATCTTTAGGCGGCGTGGATAGGTGGGAGAGAGAGAGAGAGGGGGAGAAAAATATTGAATATTTTCTGGGGAAAAAATTGTTTGTTCGTTCGTTTGTTTGTTTGTTTGTTTGTTTTTGTCGAAAGGTGTTAAAAAGATATATATGTAATTTTAAATAACGTTTTATTCCACCATTTATAACTTTTTTATTTATTTTTCTTGTTAATTTTCTTTTTAAAAAAGCTATTATAACCCTGTCACACAGCGTTGTCAATTCAAGTCGAGTTTTCTTTTCATCTCTCTCTTTCTCTCTCTCTCTCTCTCTCTCTCTCTTTAAACTCTTTTCAGTGTTGTTCCCAAGAGGTAGTTTTTAATCGATAAGAGTTAAGCATCACACATCTGAGCCTTTTTTCGACACGATTTCACGTGAAAATTCTATTATTATTATTATTATTAATAAATCTAACGTTTTTTCTTTTTATTTAATTTCTCTCTCACACACACACACGCATATGTAAAAATAAAAGGATAAACGATGAGAGTTTCTAACAATAGTAATAATAATAATAATACGATAAATTAGTTGGTTGCATTCAAGTCCAAAGACAAACGAATTATTCACTTTAGCATCTCACCAATTGTAAATCTCACCGACATATTGAATAATTTGAATTTGTTTCAATGTCTAGATCGGTTGTTGTTGTTGTATAAAAGAATAAGAAGATGAAAATAATAAAACGTCATCGTGGGAATGACGTATTTAGTAGCAGAGGGTCGAAAATTATTATTATTATTATTATTATTTAAAAAAGTAATTTTCGTAAAAAAAAATTTTTTTTATAACGTAATAAAATAAATTTAACCTTTGAGTAGTCAGTCTGTAGTACATGATTTATTCATAAATTCAAAGGAAAAGGAAAAGGAAAAACGAAAGGATATTTTTATAATTCATTGATTTTTCTTTGTAAATCACTTTACCGACCGACAAGCAAGAATATTTAACAGCAGGCAATGAAATTTTCTTTATATTTTCCTTTTCACGTGAAAAAAAAGGAAAAAGAAAAAGGAAAAAAGGAAAAAAAAGGAAAAATCGAAAGAAAAAAGAAAAAATTATCAAAGCGACGTTTTTGACGTACATAAAAAAAAAAATTTTATTTTTTTGCACGATATAATTATTATTTTGCGCATGCGCACGCACACATCATCAAACTTATAACTGTTTGTTTTGTTTTGTTTTTTTATGTAAAATCCCAACACAATTACAGGTTATTATTATTATTATTATTATTATTATTATTATTATTATTATTATTATTATTATTATTATTATTATTATTATTATAAAGGAAAAATTTGCACGAATGTTGTTGTTGTTGTTGTTCGTGGCGAAGCAGTCCCTCCATTTTATACTTTTTTTTTTCTAAACAGGAAATTAAACGTTTTTCTTTTTCCTTACTGTTATTATTATTATTATTATGTGTATTTTTTACGATTGTACGGGGTTTCGTTTATATATATACACGTAAAAAAACGGACGGGGGGGGGGGATTTTAACTCTTGAATTATAAAATAATGAATTAAATAAATCAATAAAACGTGTAGGTCAGCGTGCGATAGCGTAAATTTTATGTTTTGATGTTTCGCCATTTTTTATTATTATTATTATTATTATTATTATGTTTTTAAAAATTTATTTCAGGTTTTTACCCGACGATTCCTTAGGGATAAATGTTCGAATTTCGTTGGTGCTAAAATTTTCCGAAGAATGTGGGCCGTCCCACATAGTACGATTTACTAGATGGTTCCTACTTTTAAATTTTCGTTTATTGAATGTGGCACGGCTCCCAGTGCTCCCACGGGAACCGGAATAGTTTCTGTTTTCCTGTTCCCCACATCCTGACTATTTCGATTTCCAAATTTCTATATTTCAGCTTTTTGTCTGCTTCTTTGGCTACCTGGTGTTTTTTTCTGCAGGCACGGATACTTCAATCAGTTTAAACCGTTTTCCCGCATTATGCCTGAGTATGATATCCGGTTTGTTAGCTGGCACAGTTCTATCAGTGTGGATTTGTTGATCATATAGAACTGTGCATGGACCTACTGTCGTAATCAGGCTTGGAATGTGGTTGTACCACTCCTTGGGTAATCCATTCATTCCACATTCACGACGAAGGTTCCAGTGGAGATAAGTACAGGTTTTATTGTGCCTTTCTAAGTATTCATGTTTCGCCAATATCGAACAACCGGAAATTAAATGATCGATGGTTTCCGATTGGGATTGACAAATTCGGCACTTGTCATCTTGGCGGACTTTGAGAATTACTTTTTCATAGTTATGGGTTCTTAAATGCCTGATCTTGAGCCGCTCAAGTATTAAAAGCTTCCGTTTCAATTTTAACTTTTCCACGCCTTAGCCAATTGTGCGTGCTTTATTATTATTATTATTATCGTACTCCATTTTTATCGTTTTCCCTGAAGATGCATTTTCTTTGTTAACGTGACATAATTAACCTTTTTCATTTGAAACGTATTTTAAATATTCACATTTTTTTTTTTTTTTTTGTATTTAAAATGAAATTTTTTACTTTTTAATCGTGGATATGAATTTTAATGTATATATATATTTTCGCCATTTTTCTTCTGCTTTTTTATTTTTTGTCGAATGAAAAATTCAAAAAGGAAATGAAATGAAAAAAAAAAAACGAATTTTTTCTTATTAATTTGTTATTTATTTATTTGAAATTTTACACAAACACCTGTTGTTGTTAAAAAGTGAATAAATAATTTTCAATATAAAAAAATTAGAATAATAATAATAATAATAATAATAATAATAATAATAATAAAAAGTTGAAATGTAAAAATTATTTGAAATTTCAATAAAAAGTTTACAATTTTTTTTTTTTTTTTTTACAATATTTGAACGTACGATCGAAACGTGTAAATAAAAAAAAATTTAACAAGAGCAAAAAATTGAACGAAAGCAAAACAATGGAAAAACTTTTTTTTTTTCTCGTTTTATTTTTTATATATATTCCCAACATCTTTTATAATAAAACATATTTTTGATGGGGGGGGGAAGGGGGGAGGGG
>NW_002987177.1:73651-81967 GCF_000006295.1 Pediculus humanus corporis | reverse complement strand
GTCCGTCCACGAGATTTCGGCAATTTTTTTTTCTTCTTTTTTCCTTCCCCCCCCCCAACAATAAACCCCCCCCTTGTTTTCCTGCCCTTTGACCTCGCATCAGAAAAGTTTCGACAATATTTTTTTATATCCGGTCAATTTTTCACATTTTCACTTTTTCATTTTATTTTTTTTCCCCCTAAGAGTTCGAATAAATATTTATTTATTTATTTATTTACAATCGATTTTATTTTATTGTGATTTCAGGTACGAGTTGTGACGTCATACAACCAGTAACGTTTGGATTTAATTCGATGTCTCGTTGCGTCGTTGGAAAAATTTTTACATCGTGTCGAGAATTGAAGTAAAAATTAATTTTAACGATTTTTTTTTTTATCGTTTGTTTAATCTATTAAAAAAAAAAATGATGATGATAATAATAATGATAAATATTTGATCAGAGTCGTAAAATTTAATTATATATAAAAATAAATTAATAAAAATTTATTGATTTTCTTTTTTTTTTTTTTTTTTATAGAAATCACACGGAGAAAATATTCGATTCTTTGATCGTAGGAACAAATTTGGCACCACACGGTCAATTTAAAAATCCTAAACATGAAACGATACCGATTTTAAGGTGAGTTTTCCCTAACCTTGTGACCTTTAACCTCGCGGGGTCAATTTAATAACGACGATTTATTTTTTTGTTGTTGCAGAAATTATAAAAACGTTGAAATTTCGTCAGATTTAAAAGAGGATTGCGTTTATGCGAAAAGTCAAAATTATTTAATTGAATACACGTCGTCGACGGCAAGTAAAACGGGACGATTCGTTAATACAATCATAGGGTTAAGAATTGATAGGGATATTATTAAAA
Source organism: Pediculus humanus corporis (assembly GCF_000006295.1). NCBI lineage: Eukaryota > Metazoa > Arthropoda > Insecta > Psocodea > Pediculidae > Pediculus > Pediculus humanus. The sequence goes on along the minus strand of NW_002987177.1, from coordinate 81,108 downwards.
ATGAATCGTTTAACGATTTCGATGGATTATTAACGTCACGTGTCACTTTTGTATTTGTCCCATCGTTAAACGTCACGGACAAAAGGTCAATGTAAGTAAAAATTGAAAAAAACTGGAAAAAAAAACAGAATAAAAATATTTAAAATAAGAGAAAGAGAGAGAGATGTTTAAATTTCAAGGTCACGTGTGATACATCGAAAAAGGAAAAAAATTTCCTTTGAATACTCGAAAAAAAAAAAAAAATGGAAAAAAGGAAACAGTAAAACTTCTTTTTCCACGGGTGTTTGCTACTATAAGGTTTTTGAAATTTTAATAAGTTAGTCCGGGCGATTTTTTTTTTTTTTTTTTTTTTCTCAATTCAGCTTTTAGAAAATCGATGTTAGAGAGAGAGAGAGAGAGAGAGAGAGAGAGAGAGAAACCACACGATTTTGTTTACGTTTAACAAAAGTCTTTTAAAATTTTTCTTTTTCTTTTAAAGAAAATTTTAAAGGAAAACAAATGGAAAAAAAATACAAACGAATGTTTTTCCATTTTCTTTTTTAGATTTTGGGAAAAAATTTTCTCTACGGAACTATCGGAAAATTCATGGTTAAATATTTTCAACGGTTTTGAAGACGAAGAAAATGGCGAACAAACGAACAACGACACGTTTTGGTGTTTTTTTATTTTATTATTTACATTCATACTCATGCCAACAATGAAACTCATCGTTATTGACGGTAAGTTTTTTTTTTTTTTCTTTTTTCTTTTTTTTTCTTTCGCTTTTTTTTATTTATGTGACGTAATTTATTATTATTATTATTATTATTAGCCGACGGTATAAATTTTAAGGATATACGGAGAAAAAAAAAAAAAAAAAACTTTTAACCGGAAAATCTTTTATTTTATTAGTTATCTTAATAACTCGTTGTTTGTTGCTCTCTCTCTCTCTTTTCCTTTTATCGTTTTTAATAAAAAGGAAAATGAAAAAATGGCGTACTACGTTTCTCTCTCTCTCACTCTCTTCGTTAGTAAATTATTTATTTATTTATTTTCCACCGGGGGGGGGGAGAGGGAGGGATCCCCTTTAATAATTGAACTCTTGGAAAATATAAAAAAAAATTAAACATTCCGGAATTCGTTTTTTTTTTATTAAAAGCAATGCGTAGGCGGAAATAAAGAAGTTGAGGGAATTCTATAATAATAATAATAATAATAATAATAATAATAAATGTTTTTAAATTCGTAAAAAGGTTTTAAAAAAAAAAAAGGCGCGATCGATACACTAACGTTTTTATTTTTTTTATTCGAGTTCGAAAATAATTAATTATTATTATTATTATTATTATTATTTTGAGTTTATATACGAAACAAAAATATTTATGTAGTAATACTCGCTCGTGATTGGTTGAAAGTAGTAAATAAATAAATTTATTATTCGATTCGATTTAAAAAAAGAATAAATTAAAAAAAAAAAAAAATGACGTCACGCTGTTGGAAAATTGCGGACTTTAATAATTTAATGGATTTATTACGTAAAGTCGTGTTTACGCTCATACGTCAGTCGCCATTTTACTCTTCGTTATAATAATAATAATAATAATAATAATAATAATAATAATTTTTTTGTATTTCACTTTAATTCCATACGATAAACGATAAACGTCAAAAATGCATTAAAAAAGGAAAAACAAAGGAAAACAAAGGAAAAAAACCTTTTCTTTTATACAAAAACAATTTACGTATATATTTTATTTATTTAACAGGAAGACAAAACGATCGGTTTTTAAAAATAATAATAATAATAATAATAATTTTTTTCACACGCACGCACACACACACATTTATAATCTATTGTCATTAATAATTTTTTGATAAAAATATAAAAAATATTTATATAAATAATGATAATAATAATAAAATAAAAAATAAAAATTTTTTTTACGTCGAGTTCCAGCTCGATTATTATTATTATTAAATATAAATTATTATTATTATTATTATTATCAATAATATAAATAAAATTTATTTATATAAATATTTATTATTTTGTCAACGTAAACATTATATATTATGTGTAGTGTTGTGCACGTGTGTGTAAACAAACAAAAACAAAAATGGCGGAAGGGGGAGAGAGAAAACAAAGATATCGATAATAATCGATTTAAAATTTCGATTTAATATCGATTATTATCGATTATTATCGATATAAATTTTTTTTGTTAATATATATCTATCATAACAACAACAACAAGAACAACAACAATATTAACATGATGACGATTCGTTTGGAATTGTTTTTTAATTGCTCATAAATGAATTATTTTTAATAAGACCGGCTGAACTTTCGGATAATGGAACAACCGTCGAATTATTATCATCATCATCATAATTCGTCGTTAAATCTTTTTGAATTCTCGCTTTGAATTTTGGTTTTAAACCCATTTTTATGTTCTGCAAAATAAGAAGAAGGAAAAGTTTTTATTTTCGTGTCGTAAAAATGGAAAAACGTGAAGAAAATTTTAAAAAAAAAAACCGGGATTGGATTTGTCGTTAGTGGAAAAGAATAAAGAAAAAAGGATTTTTGCTGGAAAGGAATAGAAAGGAAGGAAGGAAGGAAGGAAGGAAAGTGAAAGGGATTGTGGCATACATACTTCTTTTATGGAACCCGGAGAAGAAAATATATAATACAAAACGTAAACGGGTATCCAAATCATTGAGGAAAAACTCATTGCGAAACCGATTTCTTGCGCCCACCACGGATACTCGTAATCTTTTCCATAACTCACGGGTTTATATTGAACGATGTAAAAAATAAAAATGGTCTGGAAATAACAAAAAAACGAAATTGAAATGATTATAGTTGTTTACGTTGATTTGAAAGTAAAAGAAAGATGTGTGAAATTTTCACCGCCATTATTCCAGGCGCTAAATATTTCCAGCAAATTATCCAAAATTTATTCAAACGTATTCCCATCATTTGATGAATGCAATCGTTGAATTTTTGCGCGCCGAATATCCACGAAATTGCAATCGTTTGAAAAAAACAAACAAACAACAAACACATTCCGCTTGCCGAATAAAAATCCATGAGTTGGAAAATGTATGCTCCGCCCTTTGAAAAAATCATTTTCGGTCAAAAAAATGTAAAAAGATATTGTGGAAAATTCGTATCGGAAAAATTACCTGCGTGACCATAGGTATGCCTAATAAAAACATTAAAAAGCAAATACCCAACGTTATTTTATTTCTATGTGGACGTAAATTTTCCGACCAATTGTCAACGATTCCAGTTATAAAAGATTCGACTATGCAAAATTCACTGTCGATGCCTAAAATCTAAAAAAAAAAAAAAAAACGAAGAAAATGGTGAGTTTTTCATAAAGTCTCAACGCGAAGAAAGAAATTCGATTTACCACAAGCATGGAAAAAAATATGGCCGCCCAAGCAGGAGCACCGGGGAGTTTAAGAACAACTTCAGGATACGTTAAAAAAACTAAACCGGGACCGCTTTTAACGACTTCCGATACTTCGGTTTCTTGTTCCACGGCTATGTGTCCGAGTATGGCAAAAGTTACGCATCCAGCCAGGAGACAAGTCAAAGTATTGACAATGCAAGTGATTATGGCATCCCTGAAAAGAATAATCAACCGTCAGAAAAAAAAAAAAATTAACCTTTAAACAAAAAAAAGAAAAATGGCGGAAATACTTGTAGCAGTTGTGATAAAATTTATTGTAACTCCCCAATGCCGGTAATGCTCCCGTTCCGATGCTGTATGCGAAAAATATTTGCGTTGCACCATCCAACCAAGGTCTCGAACCTAAAAGTTCTTCCCATCTAGGTGTGACGTAATACAACAAACCGGCTTTCGCACCTTCTAACGTCACAGAACGTATCAATAAAACGAACAAAATGAAATAAGGAAACAGGGCAGTAAACCAAATAATCTGAAAAAAAAAAAAATCTATATAAATCCGTTTAAATAGTTTACGTGGGGAGGGGAAGAAAGAGGAAAGGGGAGGGGGAAATATTTACTTTTCCACTTTGATGAATCCCTCGACGTATAATTAAATAAACTAATATCCAACCTCCTAAAAGACAACCTAATAATTCCCATTGCATATTACCTAAATCATGAATACCACTCGTTACCTGGAGTACTCTTTTACTAAAAGAAAAAAAATTTGTTAAGTTGGTATCACGAAAATCAATACTTTTTTTTTTTCGCGGTGATACTCACTCCCAAAACTCTTCAACCGGAGTGGTTGTATGATTTGTTCTATTATGCACAACATACGGATCCATTCCAGGTGCAAAACATGTCTCCGTGTTCCACCAATTGTCTTTATTTCATTAAAAAAAAAATTCCAGGAATTTATTAACAATTAAAAATGGAGAAATTTATTTATTTATTTAAACTTACCGCAATCTTGCCAAGGAAGTCCGGGCAAAACGACAAACGAACTGATGAGATAAAAAAGCGTCCAAGCAATAATGACGCAATAATAAATATCCAAAAAAAAAACAATGGTCATGGTGGCGTAACCGACCCCTTGTAAAATGGGTACCAATTCGCCAACGAGTGTCATACCTCCGGCACCCAAATATTGACCAATGGCAACTTCTTGAAAGAAAATGGGTATACCGCAAAAAAGCATTGCTATGGCATAGGTAACGAGAAACGCACCTGTAAAAAAGTCATAGAGTAATACAAAAAAACTCGATTTATAGTTTCGAATCATTTTTTTTTCCGTTCTGTGTTTAATAACCTCCGCCATTTTTGTAGCACAAATAAGGAAATCTCCAAACGTTTCCCAAACCGACGGATACGCTTATGCAAGAAAATAGAAAATCTAATTTGTTACCCCAACCACCTCTTTCGACTTCATCATTTAAACTCGTTCCCGTTTCCTTCTGTAACAAATAATAAATGAAACAAATTTTTAATATGAAATTTTACTCTTTTTCAAGGCCCCCCCCCCCTTAAACTTTTCATCATCATCATCATCATCATCATCATCTCGAGTTATTATTAAATTTTCTTTTTATATTTAAAAAATTACGTAATAAATTTTTTTGTCGTCATTTCCGTTTTAATAATATATATATAAATATAAAATATCAACTCGTTCGCTTTTCCCTAACCAATAGAAGAAGAAGAAGAAGAAAAATTGCAATTTATTAGTTTGTTTATAAACTCTATGACATTTTTTTTGTTTATTTACTACTCTATGGCATTTTTTTGTTTTTTTTTACTCTATAAAATTTTTTTTAAGTTTATTTACTCTATGACATTTTTTTTTGTTTACCTTTTTTTCCTCTGTCGAAACCGTCATGACGTCATCATCGTCATACTCGTTATTATCACGATGCGTTGTACGTTTTCCAAATTTAGATTCTAATTTGTTTTTACATTTTTTTCCAAAAATTTTCTTTTTATTCTTTCCCGGATATTCTTGTAGAGAATCCGTTGATTTTTTTTTACCTTCGCTCCAATAATTATATACGTTTGTCGCCATTTTTTATTTCTTTTTTTTTTCTCCAACTGTTTTTCCTATTGAATCGATGATGGAAATTTTTTTTGAAATTTACTATGGATCACCTGTAATTTTTAATATAATTTATCATTATTATTATTATTATTATTATTATTATTATTATTATTATTATTATTATTATTATTATTATTAATTTTTTTTAATATTGAAAAAAGAAAAACGATTGTAACAGACGTTTCGTTATTTCGTCATTTAATTACACGTTATTTATGACGCCATTTTTTTTCTTTTGTAAATTAAAAAATTGCAATTAATCAAAAGAAAATAATAATAATAATAATAATAATAATAATAATAATAAAATTTATAGTTACGTGAATAATAATAATAATAAAATGAGATTTTTTTTTATTTTACGATGAAAATTAAACTTGGAAAAAATAATTTAAACTTTGTGGAAAACTATAAAAAAAAAAAAAAAAAAAATTGCAATCAAAAATGCAAAACTTATTCCAGAATGCATTATTATAACATAAAAAGAGAGAGAGAGAGAGAAAGAGGAGGGAAGGGGGAGGAAAATCATGCCTCAGGTTTTTAGTAAATTGATCTCATTATTAATTTCGTGATGAAAATAATGTTTAAAATTGAAAAAATGTTCTACTTCCGGTTTTACATGTGGTTGTGATTTTGTACCAATTTTTTTTTTTTTTTTTTTTTTTTTTTTTGAAAGATTTATTAGATTTGAATGAGATCCAATAATAATTTTTCGTTAAAGGAAATCGTCGTTAACGATATTTGATCACGTGACTCACTCTTCGTTTCCTTTTTTTTAAAATTATTTCGCGCGTAATTTTAATTTCACGTACGCATAAGGTAAATAAAAGGTATTTTCGTGTGATATTATTCTCGGAATGTGGGGGGGAGTTCCTTTCCGAAAGCTAAGTATTGTTTTCGCCATGTTGGAAATAAAATAAAAACAATAAAATTTTTTTTAAACGAAAATGGACAAAAGTTGTTAGCAGCTAAATCAGTTAATATACGGGGGGGGGGGGCAGGGGGAGGGGCAAGGGGGGCGGGAAAACAAAATGGCGTGAAAATTATATACGTCGCGTCCATTTTTTTTGTGTTAGGTTTTAAAAACAATTTCGTGTTAGAAAAAAAATATATAAGAGAGAGAAAGAAATAAATATAAAAAAAAAAACATAAAAAGAGAAAGAGAGAAAATGAAAGAGTGAAAATGAGAAAGAGGGAGAGAGAGGGAGGGAGTGAGAGAGAGAGAGAAACTGGGTAAATAATTTATTGCTTGTCTGGAAAACGAAAAATAATTAATTTTTTTTTTTTTTTTACGAAAAACCTTTTTTGTTTTAAATTTAAGGTTTTTTTTTCTAACAGGTGCATTATTTTATTAGGTATGGAATGTACCTGTTGCAAATATTTATAACGGTCGATTCGTTAAAATAAAAAAGAAAATTTTTCTTTTTTTCCCCTCACCCTGCTAACCTAAAAACGTCATTTTTAAATAACGAGTCATACATATTAATATTAATATTATTATTATTATTTCGTGAAAAAAAAAACAATTACGTAATTTATTTTCCATTTATTTATTAATATTTTCTTTTCGTATTGAGAGAGAGAGAGAGAGAGAGAGAGAGGGGGGGGGAAGAAGAAAAAAAACAAAATTTAATTCTATTCCATTTCGAACGAAATGGAAAAAATAAGAAGAAGAAGAAAAAGAAACCCTTTAAAAGTAAAAATGAAATCGGAAAAAAAAATTTTCTTTGTGTGAAAAAAGAGAGAGGGGGGTAGGGGGAAGGGGAGAGAGAGAGAGAGAGATATGAGAAAATGAAGGAAGTAAAGAGAAATAATAATAATAATAAGAAAAAAAAAAAAAGATTTAATATTTAAACGTGCATTTAAATGCTAATGATGAGTCCTTGGAACAAAATTTACGTCAAACCATGAATCTATTTTCTCTC
>NW_002987177.1:51512-73463 GCF_000006295.1 Pediculus humanus corporis | reverse complement strand
AAATAATAATAATAATAATAATAATAATAATAATAATAATAATAATAATAATAATAATAATAATAATAATAATAAACGAAATAAATGATTTTTCCACTAATTCGAAAACAAATAATAATAATAATGATAATGATAAAATTTTCATTTCGAAAAAATTATTATTTTTTTTCTGTCTTCTGACACGACGGAAAATGATAAATCGAAACCCATGATGCACTCGCTCGATTGTTAAAAATTATTATTATTATTATTATTATTATTATTATTATTATTATTATTATTATTATTATTAATATTTAAACAGGTGCGGTGCATTTTTATTATTATTATTATTATTTTTATGTTCCAACTGATTTTTCCACATCGTGGAAGAAACGTGGTGGCTTTTTCCAAATTCGATCAATTTCAATTTTCGAAAAAAAAATTTTGTGTTTGTTTGTTTGTTTTACTATCTCTCGTTACGTAATAATATTACGATACTATATTATTACGTAATAACACTTTCAATATTATTAACAATTAAAAAAAAAAAAAAAAATGTACAAACGTAAAAAATTTTTTCGTGACGTAATAAACGGAAACGGAAACGATTAATTACGTAGTTGGAGAAAATTATTTATTTATTTTTACGGTTTTTGCGGTAAACCTTAACTCGGGAAATGAATTAACCTTTTAAAAAAAAAAAAAAAAAAAAAAAAAACGGTTTGTAAATCGTGGTTTGTAAATCGAATCGTTTTTTTTTTTTTTTTTGACTTCTTACCCTTTCTATTGCCACGATATCACATTCTAATCACTTTAATATAAAAAAAAAAAGGTTATATACAGCAAAACGATTTTTTCTAATAGAATTTAAATTATTTATATAAAAATACGTAAAAAAAAATTATCAAACGACGTCGTGGCATTAGAATAAATAAAATTTAATTTGATCCTAACACGATTTTATTAGGTGAATAAATTTAATGACCATGATAACGATGATAATACTGTCGGGGTGATAATAAATATTTAATGAAAATAATAATAATAATGATAATAATAATAATGATAATTACCTGTTGATGAATGATTTTTCTTTTCCATTATATATATGTGAGGTAATAATCGGTGAGAAAAAAAAATAAAAATTCAAAAGAAGAAAAAGAATTTTCTTTTTTTTTTGCGCTGCTGATATAAAAAGAAAATTAACGTTAAACTAGATGGTGGTCGAACACGTTTTGTGTGAGGCCATAACGAAACTGTCATTATTTGATTAAGAAAATTTTTGGATGCTGCGCGGAACATGCTGTAGGTCATGGACCAAAAATTGTTTTCAAACAATAACACCACCTAAAAAAAAAAGTTTTCCACATGAAAAATTTTTTTTTTTTGTAATACGAATCGTAATTTTTTTTATTATTGACACGCAATTAATATCATAAAAAAAAAGATTTTAAAATCACGACGGAAATTTTTCTCCCCGCCATTAAAAAAAAATTAAATTTTTAATTTTATCATTAATTAAAATTATTATTATTATTATTATTATTATTATTATTATTATTATTATTAATTTTTCTATCGTTTTTCACGTCGGAAAATTTTAATTTACAATTAAAAAAATATAAAAGACGTATAAATACTGAAAAAAAGGGGGGGAAAAAAAAAGGGAAAGAACTTGATTTGACTCGAGTAGTTTTTAATATGAACGACGATGAATTTTCTTTTACGAAAGAAGGAGAGAAAAGTTTTATCATAAGTTAAACATAAGCGTGTGGTATTTATTTAAAATTATTCCGTTTTTTTTGTTCGTTGTTATTATTATTCCCGACCAAGGGAAACAGGAAATTATCGATCGCGTAAAATTTTCCAAGGGATTTTCATTTTTTTTTTTTTTTTTTTGATCACGGATACAAAATTTCCTTTTTATTTTTATTAATTAATTAATTTATTTATTTTTATTTCAGATTTTTTATTTTTTTAATGGCGGTTTTGATTGGCTTCAAACGATGAGGACGACATCGCCATTATCATAAATATTTCCACACACGTTGACATTAATTTCTCTATCTCTCTTTCTCTCTCTCTCACTCGTCTTCCCAACGAAGAAGAAAAATTTTTTTTTTTGATGATGATGATGATGATAATAATTACAGTAAGTAAAAATAAATTGGCGCTACAATTTTTAACCTTGAAAACTTTAACGAACTTAAATTTTTTCGTTACTTTTGAAATAACCGAAAAAAATTATTATTATTATGGTTATTTTAAAAAATCGTTAATATATAGTTGGACGATACGAGATAATGATAATTATAATCGACGTGTAAAAAATATTTTCTTTTTTTTTAGAACAAAATTTAAAAAAGTTTTCTCGCGAAAACCGGAAACGGATGTTTTTTTTCTTTTTTTAAGTACGTTTGATATATCCGACTTGTTCCGTCGCCATTTTGGTTTTTTCTTTTGTTTTTGTTTTTTTTTTAAATTATTCAAATCACGAGTCGCACACAGGGAAAAAAAATACATAATAAGAATTATTATTATTATTATTATTATTATTATTATTATTATTTTGGGTTTTCAACGACGCGCGTGTATGTTAAATAAAAATTTTTCTCGTTTTCGTTTTCCGGGAAAATTTTTCGCGGGACGATAATTAATTATTGTTTTTTTGAAAAAGCCCGAATTGTAAAAAAATTGTATTTTTACATATGTTTTACGTATGTAAACAGTGTCATTTTATAATTATTATTAATTTCTTATTATTACTTATTATACATTTGCGCCCCCCCCCCCGCCTCGCGTTCGTGACGAAACGTTTTAATAATGAATGACACGATTTGGGCGAAAAATAAATTACTAATAATAATAATAATAATAATAATAATAATAATAATAATAATAATAATAATAATTAAGTAAAATTTGAAAACGGTGTTAAATACCGTTAGAAAACAGCAGAAAGCAGAACGGAAGTAGAAAAAAGTAGAAAAGGTCAAAGGTACGATTGATGAAAAAAAAAGAAAATTTCAATATCTCCTACCGTCGAAACTAGATTGTTGTTGTTGTTGTTGTTGTTGTGGTTGTCGTTGTTGTTGTTGTTGTGGTTGTCGTTGTTGTTGTTGTTGTTGTTATAGTTGTTGTTGTTGTTATTGTGGTTGTTGTTGTTGTTGTTGTTGTGGTTGTCGTTGTTGTTGTTGTTGTTGTTATAGTTGTTGTTGTTGTTATTGTGGTTGTTGTTGTTGTTGTTGTTATAGTTGTTGTTGTTATAGTTGTTGTTATTGTGGTTGTTGTTGTTGTTGTTATTGTTGTTGTTGTTGTCGTTGTTGTTAATTTTTTTTGTTTTTATTTAAATTTTATTTCGACCTTTTGTCGACCGATTGCAATCACTTGAAACGATCAAAAGGAAAAAGGCGCGACATTGACCCGAATATTACAAAAAAAAAAAGAAAAAGGAAAAAAAAGAAAATGAGGTTTTTCGCCCTGTTGGGTTTTTTCGCGTGACGCATGAATCATTTCTAGAAAATTCGTTTTTTTTTTGTTTTTTTTGTTTTTTTTTTTGTTTTGTGTGTTAACATTCGATCACTTTAACACACGATTCGCGTCAATTGTAGGGTGAATGTAAAAAAAAAAAAAAAATTCTGTTGTCCGTTGTTTGTTGTTTATGTGAATTTTTTTCAAGTGGAAACGACGAGAACGAAAAAAAAAATGTTTTTAATTTTTATGTTTAGCTCTTTATTACTTTTGATTGTTTATAAAGCACAACAATGTTGTTTAAAACAATTTTAATACGATTCGAAACGAAAGTAAATTTTCTAAAAAAAAAAAAAAAACGGTTTTGGGAAAACGAGATTTAAATTTTCCGTCTGTTAAATTAACCTGCAAACAATTTTTTTTTTTTTTTTTTTTTTTTTAGTTTTTCCCGATGATTTTTTTCCAGGTGAAAACTATAATTTAATTTTACATCGATCGATATATATTTTCTTTACTTTTGGTCCGATTTAAAAAGTTTTCACGAATCAAAATGAAAATTTCCAGAAGGGAAAAAGAAAAAAAAAAATTTTTTTCAAATAAATAAATAATTTTAATTAAATGGGATGCATAAACAGTTCGATGATAACAAACGATGAATATTATCAAAATAATTTTTATCCAGTACAAAATTATAATTACGACAGAATCCGGATAAGACAGGTTCGCTAATTATTATTATTATTTATTGTTTTTTACAAAAACTTGCATAAAAAAAAAAAAAAAAAAAAAATCACATCCAGGACGAAATAGTAGATCAATGGGTGAAAAACGTGGAACCAGATAAGATAAACGATCATTTTCCAACTGGAGAATTCATTGATGGAATGCTCGGTCTTACCGATAAAAATATAATCATGGATAAATTATCGAAATTAAATAATAATAATAATAATAATCGATTGTTCGAAGACGACGAATTTCCAGCGGATTCTTCGTCCATTTGTTTTTACAATTTACCACAAGAATTGTCGGATGGAGGAGTTAAATGGTTGAGACCTCACGAAATAACAAAAACTCCTTTTCTATTCGTCGATGGAACTAACAGAAGAGACGTTAAACAAGGAATATTGGGTGATTATTATTATTATTATTATTATTATTACTACGTTTTCCTACATGATTAAATAAATCATTTTAAAATCGATAATAATTGTTAATCCTTGACATGAATATTTTATTGTAAATTTTCCTTCCATTGATAAAATTGAATGATGTGACGTCATTTAATGACGTATTTAGGATTGTTTTTGTGTTGCAGGTGATTGTTGGTTTTTATCTGCATGTGCTTCTGTGGCAAAAAAACAAGATCTCATAGAGAAAGTGATCGATCCCAATCAGAAATTATTCGGGGAAGGTTATAAGGGAGTATTGGTTGTTAAATTTTGGAGATTCGGTGATTGGGTATCAGTTTGCATCGATGATAGGTTTTTAACTACTCTATGGTTTGCACTCTTTTAAGTAAAGAAAAAAATCGACTGATCTGAGTGTATCATTCGTAGGCTGCCAACAAAAAATGGCCGTTTAATTTTTGGAAGTTGCATAGATAAAACGGAATTTTGGCTTGCAATGGTAGAAAAAGCTTATGCCAAATTACACGGGAGTTACGAAGCTTTGGTCGGTGGTCACGCACTCGAAGCATTTGTCGATTTAACCGGAGGAATCGCGGAAACGATACAAGTTTCTTCTGGTGGTAATAATAATTAAAAAAATCAATCGTTTTAATAATTATTATTAAAATTTAAACTGTTTTTACTCGCTCGGTCGCAGATACGTTTAATCAATTGAAATTATTATTTTCTCATGGAGCGTTCATTACGTGCTCTAGAAAAGGGGAAACCGATCATCATAAAGATTGCAGGAAACACATTCTTAGTTCTAATGGTCTCATAGAAGGACACGCGTATAGCGTCACATGTGTAACAACAATAAAATTGTTAAATAAAAATTTTGTAGAATTAATAAGATTGAGAAATCCTTGGGGAGATGCTGTGGAATGGGATGGAGCTTGGAGTGATAGGTTAGATCTTTACATTTATCAATTTTATATATATTTACATATATTATTTAATTTTAAAAATTTTCTTTCGAAATATCTTAACGAGTAATTTTCCTATTCTTGATTATTAATAATAATAATGATAATAATAATGAGTAAAAACAAAGAAGTTGCTTTTAAGCGATTATATTGTTATATACAAGTATTAGTCTTTGTTTATTTTATATTTTGCTGTTGTATTACATTCATTATCGTCGTATAAAATTTAATTTTTTGGATTTTTAACGAGGGAAAAATTATTATTAATATTTAATATCATTAAATTAACCGGAATTTATGTTTTTAACGGTAAAATTACTTAAGATATTACCTACATGGGATTATTATGATTTTTATCGTCTGCTAATCAATTTTATAAAAAATAAATTTAAAAATGACGGTTTCTCATTGGTCAATTTAAATAATAGTTGATAAATTTTTCCACTAGATGTCGTTGTCAATTGTGTAATCAACGGTTTTATTATTTTGAATTCGTTCGAGAACGTTTATGACTTAAAAACGTTTTTTTTCTTTTTTTTTTTTTTTTAAAGGAGTTCCGAATGGGATAACGTTTCCGATGAAGAAAAAAAAAAATTAAAATTATTAGCTAAAGACGATGGTGAATTTTGGATGGGATTTAATCATTTTAAAAAAGAATTCGAAGAAATAACGGTTGCTACCATCGGACCAGATTTCGATCAAGATGGCTTACCAGGTATTATATATAAAAAAAATTTTTTCGAATAAAATCACATAAAATTTACGTATGATTATTTATTTTTATCGCGCAGACGTTCCTTTGGAAGTAAGCACTATAAAAAGCTGTTGGAAAAAAGGAATAAATGCTGGAGGTTCCAGGAACGATCCGGAAAAATTTTCACTTAATCCACAATATTTATTACATTTAAAAGAATCCTGTTGGTCTAAGGAGGGGAATGAATGTAGCAGCGTTTTGGTTGGATTAATGCAAGAACACAGGAGAAGTGAAAAAAATAAAAGATTAGCCATGATTCCAATCGGATTTTTTATTTATAAGGTACGACAAGACAATCAGTGAAAGGTACAAAAATTATGAAAAATTTCTTTAAAAAACCTAAATTTTTTTTTTTAATATTTAAGACTGACACGCCGTTCGAACGATTAGGACCTGAATATTTTCTTTGCATGCCTGAAGAATCAAGTTCTGGTGATTTTACAAATCGACGAGAAGTCATAGTTAGAACAAATTTAAAACCCGGATATTACGTCATAATACCGGCAACCTTTTTCCCAGATACGGAAACGAATTTCATGATTCGCGTTTTTTCACTGCAACCTTTTATTTTAAAAGAAATAACGAATGAAAATGATGACGAATTTACACGAAAGTTACCGGAAGTGCCCGAAAATAATAATAATAATTTCAATACCGGGTAAATTTTCTCATTTTTATTATTATTTTTTATATATAAGTTTTTCTTATGATGATTTTCATCGATGAGTCTAACCGTCAAAGTCGGCCATTTTGTTTTCATCATTTCCCATGAATAAAAAACCGTTAAATAATAGATAAATGGATTTATTGCGTTATCAAATTTGTTTTTATAATTTAAATTAGAATCGTGAGAAAATAATTCAAAGCATATCTTGTATCCTGAGTAAATTAGTTTTGTAACAATTTAAACTGCAGAGAGGAAAACCCGTTTTCGAACACGAATATCTTTTGTCGTTTTCGCATCCATCCACAGAACATTTCATTCTCATCGGTGGTTCTCTAGGTTTCGAATAAGTCAATGGAAAATCATAACCGTTGGGAACGATTATTTTAGTTTCCGTTTGAGAATTCACGTAAACAATTTGCGGTGTTGATTTTCTCGTTATTTTTTTCGCACCGGATTTAATCGTTTTAGAATCTTGTTTTTTTAATAATCTTTCCATTGTTTTTTTCTATAAAAAAAAAGAGAGAGAGAGAGAAAGTTTTTAATTATTAATAATTTAAATTAAAATTTGCTGTTTTTTTTTTTTCTCTTTCATTACTTTATCCTTTTCCCTTTTTTCATCAGCCATTTGTTTTCGTTTTTGTGATTTGATTGCTTTACGTTGTATCGCTTCAGCAGTCATAACAACTTCTTTATAACCTAAATGAGAGGAAAAGTTAGTCGAAGGTATGCGAGTAAAAATTTAAGGTATATATAAAACGTACCTGATGGAAGCGACATAAGTTGTTCTTCAGGTTCTTTATCCGTTTTTCTTTCCAACATGGCTCTTTGTCTAGCAGTCATTAATTTGGGATCCTTTGGTTTTATTTTTTTTAATTCTTCGTCTACCTGAATAAATCGAAATGTTCAAGTTGTAAAAATCATGTCAGGGATTGGAGTAATTAAATCGGGATTGTGCCACTCACTTCGTCTAATTTTCCAGATTGTATAGCATCCAACCATCTTTCTTCTTCGCTCGATGTTTCAGAATCTTTTCTTTGATTTTTTTTCTTTTTTTGTGATTTGGATGAGGGAGGAGTGGTTTCAGCATTTGAAACCAATCCCAAACCTTGACCAATTTTATCAACATATTTTTGTATTGGAGATTGTGTAACTTCTGGTTTTTTCCTACTTGTAGATACTTCTTTCACTTCTTCAATGATAAATTTTTTTTTTTTTGTGAAATTATGAAATAATTTTCTCAAAATGTTTAAATAAAAAAAAACTTTTTCATATTTTTACCTGGTTCTATTTTTTTCTTTTTGTGTTTTTTATGTTTGTGTCTTCTATGCCTTTTTTGACTGGGTTTGGCAACATCAGAGCCTAAAAAAATAATAATAATAAAATCATTTAAGTTTAAATAATGGCAATATGTGTAGCAATACATAAAAACCAAATATATAATTAAATATTAGTGAGTAATAATATATAGAGAAAGAAAAGGACAGAAATAGAAAAAAAGAAATTTATTTCTAGAAATTTAAAGAAAAAAATTTAATTAAAAACGGGTTCATTATCGATTTATTAATATGGTAAATATTTATTTAAAAACAAAAATAAACTAATAATTTACTCACTAACATCAACTTCTTCATCGGTCGAAGAATTTTTATTGTAAACCATTTTCATTATAAAAAAAAAAAAAAAATGTTTATTTATATACGTATTTGATATAAACGTTTGGGTAAAGTGTGCCAACCAAACAGTTTAGCCAACGTTGAAATTAAAAACGAAAACATGATCAGTTCAAGTTAAATTAGAATGGGGGAAGATGTTGTGCTGTTAAATTTTTTAAAATTAAAAAAAAAAAAAAATTTCTCATTATTATTATTATTAATATAATTTTTTTTAAAAAAAAAGTATTTTATTTAATAATCCCAGTAATTAATGGTATCGTTTTATTATTATTATTATTATTTAAGGTATGATTTTTATTTTTTATTTTTTTTTTTACTTAATATTTATACTTATTAGTATTAAAAAAAAAAAAAAAAAAAAATTGTTTGTATGGAAAATTCATTTGTTTTGCTAATCAAGTTAATAAAAATTAAAGCATGACAATATATATTATTATTATTATTATTAACAAAAGTTAATCTGTAATGAGTTTTAATATTTAAATATGGTTTTTGTTTTATTTTATTTTTTACACTTTCATGTTTTTTTCGATGATCATTATTAAATCCTATTGGATTTGAATTTTCGAATCAATTTTTTAATAGAAAAAAAAAAAAAAAAAAAAAAATGAAATGGCAATTATGTGCTAGTTAAAAAACAAATATTAACTCTTGCACAAGAATGATTAATGTAAACAAGTCAATTAATAAAATCTTATGAATTTTCTAGTTTTAAGTTTGTTTTTATATATTGCTTACCTTTATTAAATTTTATTTAATTTAAATAATTATTTTTATTAATATTAAATTTAATGTATTAATTGTATTATTAATATTATCGCTATTTCGAGAAAATAATTTTTCATTTGTTTTTTTTTTTTTGTTTCAGATTTGCATATGTAATGATTAAAAGAATAAATTAGAAAAAAAAAAAAAGAAAAAAGAAAAATGGGAGAATCAGTCGGACCTGCTAGTTTTCTACATTTGGGAGACATTGTATCTCTCTATGCTGAAGGTAGCGTTTGCGGGTATTTAAGTACTCTGGGTTTGGTAGATGACAGATGCGTTGTTTGCCCAGAAACTGGAGATCTTACAAATCCTCCGAAAAAGTTCAGGGATTGCTTATTTAAAATATGTCCAATGAACAGATATTCGGCTCAAAAACAATTTTGGAAAGCAGCTAAACAAAGTGGAAATTCGACAGATGCAAATTTACTTAATCGATTACATCATGCTGCTGAAATAGAAAAAAAGCAGAATGAAAGTGAAAATAGAAAAATATTGGGTTCTGTTGTACAATATGGTAGTGTTGTGCAATTGCTTCATTTAAAATCTAATAAGTACTTAACGGTTAATAAAAGATTGCCGGCATTATTGGAAAAAAATGCAATGAGAGTTTATCTTGATACTAATGGAAACGAAGGCTCTTGGTTTTACATAGTTCCTTTTTACAAATTGAGAGCTTCCGGTGATAGTGTAGTGCTTGGTGATAAAGTGATTCTTAATCCAGTTAATGCGGGTCAACAAGTACTCCACGTTGCTTCCAATTATGATCTTCCAGATAACATAGGATGTAAAGAAGTCAATGTCGTGAACGCAGGAACATCTTGGAAAGTGACTTTATTCATGGAACACAGAGAAAATTCCGATGACATTCTTAAAGGAGGAGACGTTGTTCGATTGTTTCACGCCGAACAAGAAAAATTTTTAACCATGGATGAATATAAAAAAAAACAACACGTTTTTTTAAGGACGACGGGTAGAGTTTCGGCCACATCAGCCACGAGTAGCAAAGCGTTATGGGAAGTAGAAGTAGTGCAACATGATCCGTGCAGAGGAGGAGCAGGTCATTGGAATTCATTTTTTCGTTTTAAACATTTAGCCACGGGTCAATATTTGGCTTCGGAAGTAGATGAAGATGACACTCCGGATGCCATGAGATCTAAACTTAAAGATAACGGACCAGTTTATCATTTAGTATCCGTACCCAATTCGAACGAAATAGCGTCTTTATTTGAACTCGATCCGACCACACTCATTCGAGCCGATTCTCTAGTACCTCAATCTTCTTACGTTCGCCTCCATCATTTATACACTAATACTTGGGTTCATTCCACTGCTATACCCATAGATAAAGAAGAAGAAAAACCAGTTATGTCTAAAGTTGGCTGTGCTTCTATGAAAGAAGACAAGGAGGCATTTGCTCTTATTCCAGTTTCTCCAACCGAAGTCCGCGATTTAGATTTTGCAAACGACGCTTGTAAAGTTCTTGCGGCGAATTCTGCTAAATTAGAAAAAGGGACCATGTCTCATAATGAAAGAAGGGCTGTGACGAATTTATTACAGGATATAATATATTTTATCGCCGGTCTTGAAAACGAGCAAAATCGAATGGACGCTCTTGAATTGACCGTTGTGACTCCGAATCGAGATCGGCAAAAGCTTTTACGAGAACAATACATATTGAAAGAATTATTTAAAATATTGCAAGCTCCTTTTATGGAAACGCCCGAGGGAGAAGCTCCATTTTTAAAGATAGAAGAACTGGGAGACCCTAGACATGCGCCGTACAAACATTTGTTCAGACTTTGTTACAGAATATTAAGGCTAAGCCAACAGGATTACAGAAAGAATCAAGAACACATTGCAAAACATTTTGGATTCATGCAAAAGCAAATCGGTTATGATATATTAGCGGAAGACACTATCACGGCTTTATTGCATAACAATCGAAAACTGTTGGAAAAACACATAACAGGAGCCGAAATCGAAACTTTTGTCGGTCTCGTGCGGAAAAACATGAGCAATTGGGAATCAAGATTTCTCGACTACCTCTCAGATTTGTGCATTTCAAACAAAAAAGCCATTCCCGGAACTCAAGAATTAATATGCAAGTCCGTTTTAATGGATTCTAAAAACGCCGATATACTTATCGAAACGAAAATGATGAAAACTCAAACGGAGGTTTTGGATTCTGAAGTGGCGGAAGTGGAGGACGAACCGGATAATGAAACTGATCCTTTTGTAACGACATCGATAAAAGAAACCGAAGAAGTATGTCTTATAATCGGTAAACGTGTTTTGTCATTACATGAACTTTCGAAATCGGCCAAAGCCAACTGTCCCGAGTCCATTGCCATTTTAGAATACTATCGCCATCAACTTAATTTATTTTCAAACATGTGCTTAAATCGTCAGTACTTAGCCTTGAACAGTCTTTCTCACCTTGATATTGACCTCATACTGAAATGCATGGCAGACGAAACGGTACCGTTTGAACTTAGAGCATCCTTTTGTAGACTCATGTTGCATTTACACGTTGACAGAGACCCACAAGAACCCATAACTCCCGTCAAGTATGCAAGACTATGGTCTGAAATCCCTTCTAAAATGTCTATAAAAGATTACGATAACAATATTGCACCGAATCGTACAAAGGAAGCCGTACAAACGAAATTTGCTTCGACCATTCAATTCGTTGAGAATTATTTGTGCAACGTCGTCGACAAAATGTGGAGTTTTGCTGACAAGGATCAAAACAAGTTGATTTTTGAAGTCGTCAAATTGGCTCGTGAATTAATTTATTTCGGTTTTTATAGTTTTAGCGATTTACTTAGATTGACAAAAACATTGTTAAGTATATTAGATTGCGCGTCTGAAAATGATTTCGTCAATGGAAAATTATCCGTTCACGATATTAATTCCGAGGGAGGTGTTTTGCGTAGTATTGGCGACATGGGGGCCGTTATGTCGGGTTTAGCTTTGGGTGCATCGGGTTTGACTCGTACCTCGTGCGGTCCGAAACAGCCTCAATTAAAAAAAGAATATCCCCTCGTCATGGACACGAAATTGAAAATCATTGAAATATTACAATTCATCATGGATGTACGTTTGGATTACAGAATCAGTTCTTTGCTGAGTATATTTCGAAAGGAATTTGACGAAACGGGTGCGGCGAACGAGTCTAAAACAACCGAAAAGCACAACGTGGATTTAGAAATGGTTGCGACTCAAGCGGAAGGAATATTCGGAACGGACGGAGATTGCGAAAATCTCGATCTCGATGGAAAAGGCGGCAGAACATTTTTGAGAGTTTTACTTTTGCTCACAATGCACGAATATCCGCCTCTCGTTTCGGGAGCTTTGCACCTCCTATTCAGGCATTTCAGTCAGCGTCAAGAGGTTTTGCAAGCTTTTAAACAAGTTCAATTATTGGTATCGGACAGCGATGTTGAATCTTACAAACAAATCAAAAGCGATTTGGATGTTTTGAGACAGTCGGTGGAGAAATCCGAATTGTGGGTGTACAAATCGAAAATAGTCGATCACTCGGATAAGAAAAAGAAAAGCAAGGAGGACGACGATGACGTCGGTGAAAAAGAAAAAACGATAAAAAAGAAATTATCGTCCATATCGACGACCGAGAAAAGCGGTAGCGCGATCGAATTGGACATAGGACCACCGTTGGAACCCGAACAATCGGAAGAATACAAAAAAGTACAAAAAATTTTAATTAGAATGAATCAATTGTGCACGACGGAGGGATCCGTTGGAAAACCGAGAAAACACGAGCAACGTTTATTGAGAAACGTGGGCGTTCACACGGTTATTTTAGATCTCCTTCAAGTACCTTACGATGAAAAAGAAGACGTTCGAATGAATCAACTTTTAAATTTAGCACATCAATTCCTGCAAAATTTCTGTTTGAGAAATCAACAAAATCAATTACTTTTACACAAACATTTGGATTTATTTTTAAATCCGAACATTAGAGACGCACAGACTGTATGCAGCATATTTCAAGATAATTTAATTCTTTGCAATGAAGTCAGCGAAAAAGAAATTCAACATTTTATTCATTGCATCGAAAGCCACGGAAAGCACGTACAATATTTACAATTTTTACAGACCATTGTCAAAGCCGAAGGACAGTTTATTAGAAAATGTCAAGACATGGTCATGCAAGAATTGGTTAATGCGGGAGAAGACGTTTTGATATTTTACAATGACAAAGCTTCGTTTAATTTATTCGTCGAAATGATGCGTTCTGGACGGCACGGAATGGATGAAAGCAGTCCGTTGAAATATCACGTCGAACTCGTGAAATTGTTGGCGTGTTGCACGATGGGTAAAAACGTGTACACGGAAATTAAATGTCACAGTCTGTTGCCTCTTGACGACATTGTTACCACGGTTTGCCATAAAGACTGCATTCCCGAAATCAAGGAAGCGTATATTAATTTTCTTAATCATTGTTACATCGACACGGAGGTGGAAATGAAAGAAATCTATAATTCTCAACACATGTGGACTCTTTTTGAAAATTCATTTATGGTTGATCTCGGAGCGGCGGCTTCGAGCGGAAGCAGCACCGATCGTAAAAACTACGATCAACCTTTGATTTCTTACGTGACGGGACCTTTGATGAACGTCATTTCCTCATTTTTCGGGAGTCCGTTTTCCGATCAAAGTACGACCGTTCAAAGCAGGCAACCGATTTTCGGAAAACTTTTCCAAGCCACTTGCAGACTTTCGCAATGCGATTGGTTGACTCCCACTCAAAGGTTCAACGTCGAAAATTGCATAAAAACGCTCAGCGAAGTCGCGAAAAGTCGAAACATCGCCATACCTTCCTATCTCGAAAATCAAGTCGTGTCCATGTTCAACACGAAAAATACTTTGCTGTCGAGGCAAACGAGTAAATGGTTGCAAGCTAGCAAGACTCCTAAAGTCGAAAGGACTCATTCTCAAATAATGAAAATAGACAAAAGTATCATCGAGGGTTTGCAAGATATCGTTTCGCTGTTGGAAGAACAATTGAAACCCCTCGTTCAAGCCGAACTTTCTTTGCTCGTCGACATATTGTATCGTCCGGCTTTGTTGTTCCCCCTTGGCACCGAGGCTAGGAAAAAATCAGAAAACGGAGGATTCATTCGTCGTTTGATAAAACACACGGAAAAGCTGTTGGAAGAAAAAGAAGAAAAATTATGCGTCAAAGTCCTGAGAACCCTTAGGGAAATGATGACCATCGATTTGGATTACGGCGAAAAGGGTGATTTGTTACGTAAGGTTTTACTCGACAGGTATTTCAGTAAAAATACAAAAAGAAGAGAAAGTTTAGATTCTTCGAATATGAAATACGCGTCTCCTACGCCGATTTCTCACGGTCCGGGTGCGAAGTATTTAATAAGAGCCGCGAGAACTCTCTACGAAGTACAGAGTCATTTAGATAATGAAGGCGCGTCGGATTTAGTCGTGGAACTAGTTATAAAATCCGTTAATTCTCCGAGCATTTTCACCGAAGCTGTCGAATTGGGAATCGCATTGCTCGAAGGCGGAAATCCGGTCATTCAAAAAAGCATGCATTCAAAATTACTCGGCGGAGATTTGAGTCAATCGTTTTTCAAAGTTTTTTACGATAAAATGAAAGACGCTCAAACGGAAATAAAAACGACCGTGTCCGTCAACACGTCCGACATGGCGGCAAACACGAACGATGAAAAAGATTCGATAAAAGACGGGGATAAGATACGTAAAAAACGTGGTAACAAACAAAATGGAATTTTCGTCACGGAATCGTTGCAAGAAGAATTAAATCAAGCGGCTTTGAGCACGACTCAAGCGTATGCGAACGCTCGAAACCTTTCCTCGGGAGATGATTCCGTGCTTGGTATGCCGTACATACCGGGAGGTGGAACTCTTGAAGAATTATTGAGCGAAAAAGTCGATCGTCACCGCGATAAGGAAGATCCGAGCAAACTTTCTCAGAAAATAATCGTCATGCAACCCGTTCTACGATTCCTTCAGTTGCTCTGCGAAAACCACAACCGCGATTTGCAAAACCTGTTGAGGAATCAAAACAATAAAACAAATTACAATTTAGTTTCGGAAACTCTAATGTTTTTAGATTGCATTTGCGGTTCGACCACCGGAGGATTGGGTTTATTAGGTTTGTACATTAACGAACACAACGTCGGATTAATTAATCAAACTCTGGAAACGCTCACGGAATACTGTCAGGGTCCTTGTCACGATAATCAAAATTGCATAGCGACGCACGAGAGCAACGGTTTGGATATAATTACCGCGTTAATACTTAACGATATTAATCCGTTGGGAAAATCAAGGATGGATTTGGTTCTCGAATTAAAAAACAACGCTTCTAAATTGTTATTAGCCATTATGGAGTCGCGGGGGGATGGGGAAAACGCGGAAAGGATTTTGTGCAACATGAATCCGAAACAATTGGTCGACGTCGCATCCAAAGCTTTTCACCAGGAAGTGTTTCAAGACGACGATGATCTCGACGATGCTCTCGCGGATGCGGACGGAGGAGTTTCCCCCAAGGAAGTCGGTCATAACATTTACATTTTGTGTCATCAATTGGCTCAGCACAATAAAGAATTGGCGGCTTTGCTCAAACCCTCTGACGTCACGTCGGATTTCAAAGCTTATCAAGCTTTGTCCTACTACGCATCTCACACGGCGCAAATAGAAATAGTTCGAGGGGATAGAACTCTGGAGCAAATAGTTTTTCCGATCCCGGAAATGTGCGAATATTTGACGCACGAAACGAAAGTTCGAGTGTATCAGACTGCTGAGAGAGATGACCAAGGGTCAAAAGTTCAAGATTTTTTCGAAAAGACTGAAGATATGTTTAACGAAATGAAATGGCAGAAAAAACTTCGGGGTC
Source organism: Pediculus humanus corporis (assembly GCF_000006295.1). NCBI lineage: Eukaryota > Metazoa > Arthropoda > Insecta > Psocodea > Pediculidae > Pediculus > Pediculus humanus. The sequence continues at coordinate 57,149 of NW_002987177.1, read as the reverse complement.
ATCCGATACTTTTTTGGGTGAGTAGTTACATGTCTCTCTGGAGTTCGCTCCTTTTCAATTCCGCCGTTTTAATAAACATAATCGTTGCATTTTTTTACCCCTTTAGTCAAGATTCTATTCCCAATTTAGGATTTCATTTGAGCACATTGATTTGGATGACGACCGTGTCTTCGGCACTCATCGTGACCACAGTGCCTCGCGAATCGGGTATAAGAACGTTCGTGGCATCGACGATGCTGAGAATGATATTTTCGATAGGACCCGAACCCACCCTTTGGGTTTTGGCCGTGTTGAACATATTTTTAAAAATAGTTCACTTGTTGAGCATAATGGGAAATCAAGGAACTCTGACGAAACAATTCGATCAAATAATAAGCAATTTCGAATTGTTGTACCATCTCGTTTATTTATTATTTTGCATTTTGGGATTGTGCTGTCATCCATTTTTCTATTCCGTTCTACTGTTCGACGTGGTTTACCGGGAGGAAACACTTTTGAACGTTATAAGATCGGTGACGAGAAACGGTCGATCCATTTTATTGACCGCCGTATTGGCTCTCATACTCGTGTACATGTTCTCGATAATCGGCTACATGTTTTTCAAAGATGATTTTCTCGTGAGCGTCGACGTGGACGAAAGCAATGCGGATAAACCGGATAACGAAACGGATTCGTCTCGACTGTTGCAAGTGTCGGGAGAATCCAAAGAACGATCTTGCGATTCTCTAATCATGTGCATCGTGACGACGCTCAATCAGGGATTGAGAAACGGCGGCGGAATCGGCGATATATTGCGAGCGCCGAGCAGCAGCGAATCCCTTTTCGTTCCGCGCGTCATTTACGACCTGTTATTTTTCTTCATCGTAATAATCATAATATTGAATTTGATTTTCGGTGTCATAATCGACACGTTCGCGGATTTAAGGAGCGAAAAACAACAGAAGGATCACGTGCTTAAAAATACGTGTTTCATATGCGGTTTGAACAGGTCGGCGTTCGATAATAAGACGGTGAGTTTCGAAGAGCACATAAAATGCGAGCACAACATGTGGCACTATTTGTATTTCGTCGTTTTGGTCAAGGTAAAAGATCCGACGGAATTCACGGGTCCGGAGAGTTACGTTTATTTCATGGTGAAAAATCACAATCTCGATTGGTTTCCGAGATTGAGAGCCATGTCTCTGGCCGTACACGAAAGCGAGGGAGAACAAATGGAATTGAGATCGTTGCAAACGCAATTGGAAGCGACTCAAAATTTGATATCTTACCTGTCGAAACAATTGAACGAACTCAAAGATCAGATGACGGAACAGAGAAAGCAAAAACAAAGGATCGGTTTGCTTAATTCCACGTCCGGATATTTGTCTCTTCCGCGCGAGTGAGGTTCGTTTGCGGCGACTTGTGCGAGTGACGAATTCTTTCACGAGTCGCCGCCGATTCGAAAATTAAGCGTGGCAGCAGGTTTCAGATTCTGTTGAGATTTTTTTTTCCCTCCCCCCCCCCACGAACCTCCCTTTTTTCATCTCTTCTCTCCCGTTCCTCCTCCCCTTCCCACTCCGCATTCAAAAATCAATTAATCAAAAAGGGGCGTGAGAAGGCGAGGGGAGGGAAAGAGAGAGAGAGAGAGGGGGAAATGTGTCGCCGCCGTTGCAATAAAGAAAAAAAAATTTTTTTTTTTTTACGCTCGTTTATAAATTAATTAAAAATCTAAAAGATCCCGAAGGAATGAAATGTGATTTTTTTTTTTTAATTTCATCGTTGTGCGATTCCTCTGCGAAATTGATTACTCGCTCACGCAAACAAACGAAAAAAAAAAAATTTTTTTTTCTCTCTCTCTCTCTCTTCCTCTCTCTTTTAAAGTTATTTTCGTCGAGTCGGTGTAAGAAAAATTTTCCGACGGTTTTTTGATGACGTAGTAATGACGTAGTTCCGGCCTTATTGAAAAGCAGACGATATTTTCCCTGCGCCGTGAATATCGAAAAATTTCTTTAATTGTCAATTAGAAAGAGATATTTAGACGAGAGAGAAAAAAGATGGGATAGGAAATAGTTATTATTATCATCATCATCATCATTATCATTATTGCAAATTTATATTTATGTATATAATCCCCCCATCGGATGGATTAATTAATTAATACTTGATAGTTTTATCGTTAATTGAATAATAATAATAAAAAAATGTCGTCTTCTTGTTATTAAACACGGGATTGTTTTAATCAATTGATAATTGATGTGTTTGATAGGTCATCGACCCGAAATGGACCAAAAATAATAATAATAATAATAATAGCAATAGCATTTAATGAATTATTAATTTTTTCCACGTTTTTTTTTTTCGTTTTTTTTCTCTCTCTCTCTCTTTTCTCTTTCATTCCCTTTTCTTCCTTCTTTTTCCCTTTCTTTCCCCCGCATTACACCCTGCTCGATGTTCTCTCTCTCTCTCTTCCTCTCTCTTCCTCTTTCTTCCGTTTAACGTCTTCCGATTTCATGTCGTCGAAAAAATTAATAACGAAAAAAAAACAAAATGGCTTCCAATATTATTAATTAAATAATCGAATATTAAACAAAAAAAAAATTTTTTTTTTCGATTAATCGATTTATCGGTTCGATTCGATTTTATTATCATTATTATTATTATTATTATTATTTTAATTTTTATGCATTTTATTTTTTATTTTATTTTATTTTTTAATTTTTAATTTATTTTAGCGATTTCATTCCTTGAATCAACGTTTTGTTTTTTGTTTCTCTTGTTGTTGTTTGTTGTTGGTTGTTGGTTGTTGTTGTCGTGAGCGTTTGTATTTAAATATGGCGGATGTTTTTGGTGAAAGACATGATGACGATGACGATATTTAAATAAACGGATTTTATAAATTCAGCACAAAAAAAAAAAAAACATTTCTCGAGTTCGTTATCAATTAGTCACGTTTTTGGCAAAAAAAAAAAAAATTAAATTTGTCGATTTGATGACGTTTTTTTTTTTTTTTTACTTCATTGACGACGAATTATTAATGACGTCATCATTATTATTATTATTAATACTACCGCCATTTTTTTTTTTTTACACGTTTACGAGGAGATTTGAAAACGTAATCGATGTGTTGTATGAAATATGTGTCGACGTGTCGGCCGAATTATTTTATTTTTTTAATTTCATTCCCATTTAGGTGAAAACAAACAGCGTTTGTACTTGACTGATTGTTCTTGTTTGTTTGTTTGTTTGTTTGTTATTCTTCCGATCGTCTTTTCTTTTTTGTGATATGAATTGATTTATCTGTAACGATGATGATTTTTTTTTTTTTTTAAAGAATTAATGGCTGTCATCGTTACGTGTTATTTTATTGTGAAACGTCACGTGGTAGTTTTTTTTTTACCACCTGTACAAAACTAATGATAATAATGATGATGATGATGATGATGATGATTGATTGGTAAATTGCAAAAATTGATATCATCGCACAGATCGTGTTAGTTGTAGCGCGTCGGAATTTATTTATTTATTTATATATTATTATTATTATTGTTGATTGAAATATTTCTTTTTGTAAATCGATCGATGATTGATTGATTGATTTATCGATTTATCGATCGATCGAAAAAATATTCGCGTTTATTTTTTTTATTTATTTATTTTTATTTTTATATTTTTTGATTTTACGAGAAGTCAATTATGCTGTTGTTGTTTTTGTCGTCGATGTTACATTATTATTATTATTATTATTATTATTATCATCATCATCATCATTAATATGTCATTAAGCACAAATTGTTGTTATTTTATTTTGTTTATAATAAATATAATTAAAATGTTACGCATAATAATAATAATAAATGAAATGACGACGTGTTGTATACACGTCACATAATCGTTTCGCGTGATAATTTTTAAGTTTTTCTATTGTTAAATTGCGAAAATGATTTTATCCTTAATACGGTCCTTAAATTTATATAAATAAACAATTGATCCCGTTCGGCCTTTAATTATGATAAAAATTATTATAATTTTTAAATTTTCATTTTCACGTATAAGCTCAATATAAGTGTAATTTTTCATTTTTTTTTTTATTTTAAAATTGATTAACTTGTCGCGAATTTTATTTAAAAAAATTTATTTATTATTATTATTATTATTATTATTATTATTATTATTATTATTATTATTTTGTTGTTAATAAATACGCATAAATTATTTATTAAAAATAAATAATGATAATAATATTAATGTTTCGTGTAAATCATATAAAATTTTTTTCTGTTATTGTTATTATTACTATTATTAATATTGTTGTTGTTTTTTTTTATTTGCACGTGCTTAAACACGTGCGGGAGAGAGAAAAATTCATAAATTTTTTTTTTAAAAAAAGTTTCAAATACATAAATAATTTATTAATAATAATAATAATGATAACAAAAATTTTAAATAAGTTGGTTACATATGCGTAAAAATGTGTTTAGTATATTTTAGTTATTTCGATCAATCGATCGATCGATCGATCGATATATCGATTCTCATCGTTAAAAATTATTTAAACATTTTATAATTGTGAGAGTAATTAATAAATTAATAATTATTAATTACTTAAATTTATTATTTCGTGCAATATTGTATATAATAATAATAATAATAATATAATTGTTTTAAAAATGGTGCTTGGATATTTACAATCTTAAAAAAAATTACATATATAATATAAATCATTTATTATTATTATTATTTATTATTAATTATTAATTATTATTTACATGATTGTTATTAAGTTCAAAAAAAAATTATATATTTATTTTTTTATGTTTATATTATTATTATTATTATTATTTGATTTTATCGACTGAAATATAAACGAAAAATAAAATAAAAGGGAAACATTTTATTATTATTATTATTATTATTATTGATAATCGTACCTGTTAAAAGTGAAATTTTAAAATTGAAAAATGGTGGTAGAGAAGAAAATGGAAAAAAAAAAAAAAATTTATTAAAATTTATTTTCACGTGTATAATAAATAATTTTAAGTGTGCAATATTATTTACGTTAAGGGTGCGTGTGTGCGCGTGAGTCTCGTTTATTTGATTATATTTTATTCCATTATTATTATTATTATTAAAATTAAATTTTATTTTATTTTATTTTTTTTATTATTAAGTTGGTATCGCGGTTTTTATACGAATGAAAAATGACGGGTTTTAATTGTTTATGTAAGTAATAATAATAATAATTAATAATTTAGGGTATAGGAATGAAATCATCGCACTTGAATGTTTTCTTCTATTATTATCATTATTATTATTATTATTAACATAAACACGGAAAGAGAGAGAGAGAAAGTGGATAAAAAAAAAAGGTTATTTGAAAGAAAAAAAATTGTTTTATAATAATTATTTGTTTAATTAATTTTAAAGTTTTTTTGGAAAAATAAAATAAATAAATAAATAAATAATAATAATAATAATTATTATTATTTTCCTGTGTGATTCGCCGCCATTTTGTTTTTTGTTTTCATATCCGTTAACGACGATTGAAAAAAGTTTTTTGTGTATTTTTTTTAATCCTATCAAATTTTTTCCCTTTTAAATATTATTATTATTATTATTGAATTCCGATCGAAACCGTTTGAAAAAAAAAGGGAATGAATG
>NW_002987177.1:16717-51492 GCF_000006295.1 Pediculus humanus corporis | reverse complement strand
AACAAATAATTATTAACTTCCGGGTTTGAATTTATTATCATTATAATAATTACGTTCAAGGATTTCATTGAGATAATATTATATTTATATAATAGAAAAATATTTTTTTAAATAATCGAATCGATCGATTGATCGATCGATCGATTGTTCGATCGTTCGTTCGTTCGATTTAAAAAATTTTAAATATTTTTTTGTTTTTTCTCACGTGAAAAAAAAAAAAAAAAAAAAATTGTAACCGGTTATTGTGTTCCAAGTTTTGTTCAGTTTTTTTTTTTTTTTTTTTTTTTTTATTTCCCCAGGTATTTTATACTAATTCAAGGTTGTTTTTTTAACGTACCCGAAATACCTTATTATTATTATTATTAGGTTCATTTTTTGTTAATTTATTTTTAAAAAAAAATTTTAATAATATTTATTTATTATTAAAAAATTAATTAACGACAAAACTTTCTGTTTCTTTCTGTTTGTTTTTTTCTCTTAAATTTTGTTTTCGTCGTTTGTTATTATTATTATTATTATTTTTTTTTTTTTAATTGAAAATTTACATTTGCCATCAATTTATTTATTTTTTAAATAAATAAATAAGTAATAATAATAATGATAGATTGTGTTTTGATATGAAATGAAGAAAAAAAAAAATTCGACATTGACGTCATACAAGTTTTTTTTTTTTTTTTTTCTAATTAAATTTTATTTATGGGTTTTCCAAAACGAGAGAGAGAGAGAGAGAGAGACAAACTTTCCATTTTTCTCAGATTTTATTCGTCTGCTAATTATTATTATTATTATTATTATTTTATTTATTTTAAAAAGGAGATGTGGAGGGAAAAAAAAACCGTTAAATTTTTTCTTGTTCTCATTCCGGATTTTTTTTTTCTAGAAAGTCACAGAATTTTTTTTTTTCCATTTAACACTCTCTCTCTCTCTCTCTCTCTCTTCTCTCTTTCTTTTTCTTTTTATTTGGATCAAAGAAAAATAAAAACAAAAATCGATCGGAAAATTCTTGCTGACGTTTTGAAAAAAAAATTTTTATAAAAAAAATATGGCGGAAGGCGACGACGACGAAAAAATATTTTTAAAAAAATCAAACGAATAATTAATAATAATAATAATGATAATAATAATAATGATGATGATAATAATAATAAACGTCGCGTTCTCTCAAAATCACTTATCACCATATAAATAACTTGGAAATAAATAAATTTATTTATAAAAACGATTTTTAAAATTTTCATTCAAAAAAAAAAAAAAAAAAAAATTTCATTCGATTATTATTATCATCATCATCATCATTAACTATTTATAAAACTTATTAAATAATAATAATAATAATAATAATAATAATAATAATAATAAAACAAATGAATGTGAAACGTTGTTGTTTAATTTTGTTGGTGTTGTTGTTGTTGATTGACCCCAAAATACAAAACTCATTATAACAAAAAGTACAATAAATATTTTTTTTTTTTTTTTTTTGGTTTGTCGTTTGTTATCGTTTGTCGGTTGTTGTCGGTTGTTATAACGTACGTATTTTAATTCGACAGGTTTTAAACGACCTTCGTTCGCGTATTTCACGATGGAATAGTATTTCGAATGTCAGTTGTTTAAATTTTTTTTTTTTTTTTTTTTATATTTAAACAAAAAATTGTAATAATAATAATAAAAATGAAAATGATAATAATAATAATAATAATAATAATAATAATAATAATTTTATTATAAAATTACCGACCTTATTTATTTATTTATAATTTTTTTTATTTCCGATTCATCGATTTTGATTTAAATCTTTTTAATTTTTTTTATTATCGAAATTATTATTATTATTATGCATTTACCACATAATTATTATTATTATTATTAAAGAATCGATTTATCGATATATCGATCGATCGATTTATTTATCCAGTTTGGGGGTAAGAAGGGAGTAAGAAAAATAAAAAAAAAATTTTCGCTAGCAAACGACTTTCGAGTGAGAAAAATTTTTTAAATAATAATAATAATAAAATGTGACGTCATTTCGTTACGTCAATCGAAATGTAATAAATATAACCGTAATTAATAATAATAATAATAAAACAGCCCTCTTTGTTGTAATGGTGGTGGTGATTAAAAAAAAAAAAAAAAACCATATCGATTTCAACAACGGTTTTTCAATAAGAGAGAGAGAGAGTGGGGAGGTGTGGGGGTGGGAGGGGGGGAGGGGGATATAGAAAGGGAAAATAATAAGTTTAGTTTTTTTTTTTTTTTAATAAAGGAAAAGTGGTAGAGGCAATGAATAAAAATGGTGGTGGTGTGTGTAATGAAAGAGAGAGAGAATTGATTTAGGCTTTGTGTTTAGGTTAACACCGAAGGCTAAACATATAAATGTGGGTCTAATGAAGTTTTCTACCAGTTTTTAGTATTTAATTCTTCATTCTCGTATGAACGTGTCACGTTTCATGTTTAAAAGATTTTAACTTATCGTCGTCGTAAAGTTTTTGTCGTAACGAAAGTGAATTTTTTTTTTTTTTGTTTAAAAAGACATTTATTTAAACAAAATGTACGCTACTATTATTATTATTATATAAAACAATTTTTTTTTCAATTTGTTTAAATAAAAAAAAATTATTTTGTTGATTCGAGTGATTGTGTCGCGAGTTTGTGAAATTAAAAAAAAATTTTTTTATTTTTTTTTCGGGGTGTAAAAAAAAAAAAAAGTCGTGGTCGCAGTTTAAATTTCCCGCCAAATTTTGAAAATTATCATACGAAGACACGCGACATTATTCGACACGATGTTGTTTTGGTTTTTTTCGTTGTTTTTTTTAATTTTAATAAATTATTCGGATTGTATATTGATAACACCGATACCTATGATAAAAAATGTACCCAATTTAACACCCAGGTATCATACCTATAACGAAATGACTCAATTTTTAAACGAAATATCACAAAATTATTCGGATTTTGTTAATTTATATACGATCGGACAATCCGTCGAACGTAAGTTTTTTTTCAACTTTTTTTTTCGTTGAACAAAAAAATTATAAATTTAATAAAAAATAAGTTCAAGGTTATTTAATTTCAACACACACGCACACGCACAGGTATTAATTTTTTGTGTGTGCGTGTGCGTGTGCGTGGATAACGAGAAAAGAAAGTGGAAGTAGAATATCAAAAAAAAAAAAAAAAAAAATTTTTTAAGTATCTGTTATGGATTTGTTTTCAAGGCGATTCATTAGTTTGAAATAAATTAAAATTATATGAAATAATATAATAATAATGATGATGATGATAATGATGATTTTACGATGTGCTAAAGAAGAAGAAGAAAAAAAAGCAGAAGACAAAAAAATATGTGTATTAAATTAAAAGAATTTTTTTTTTTTTTAGGCTCGTTTTGTTCTTTTTTTTTTTTTTTAAAATTCGTTTTGCAATCGTTTTTAACGACGACCTATTTTTTTTTTTTTGCTAAACCTGTACGAAAATAAAAAGTTAATATTATTATTATTATTATCGTTTGTTTTTTTAGAAAGAGAATTGTGGGTGCTTAGAATACGGGCACCAGGATCTCCCGTTATTGGTGTACCACATGTCAAACTTGTTGGTAACATACACGGTAACGAACCTGTCGGTCGAGAACTCATTCTTTATTTGGCCGAAGTAAGTTTTCTTTTTTTAAATTAAAATTAAAATTTTCACTTTTTAATAATGCTCCCCGTTAAATTTCCTCTCTCTCCCCCACCCTCCCCCGCCCCCTCGCGGAAGAAAAATTAAAAATTTTCGTTTTCAACGTTCGTATGATTTTTTTTTTTTTTTTTTTTACAACCATGTCATATCATTGAAAATTGAAACCGTCGTGATGAACGAATGAATTAAACAAACGACAAACAGGCAAACAGACAAACAAAGAAACAAACGAAATCGAATAATAATAATAATAATAATAATAATAATATAATTTAAATTATTAAATAATTGTTTTTCCTGAAAATACATTGAAAAAAACAAAATGTAAAAGTGTGAATTTTAAACAAAAAAAAAAAAAAAAAATGAAATGTAACAAAACGTTCAACACCCGTGACCTTTAACCTCGTGACAAATTAATAATAATAATAGCGTGCACACACACCGAACAAAAGCCCGTAAATTATTTAAAATTAGTTCGCAAATTTAATAATAATAATAATTATCATATTTATTCGTTCGAGACTGTGTTAACGTGTTTCAATTTACGTACGATGAACAACAAACAACTAAAATGATTTTTTTTTTTTTTTCGTTAAAAATATAATTTTAATACGAAGTGGAAAGGTTCGATTAATCGATCGATCGATCGATTGATCGAACGATTGCTTAATTTCTTTTATTTAATTGCCAAGTTTTTTGTTTTTGTTTTCGTTGACGAAATTCGATCGAAATTCGAACGACGACCGAATTGGCTTCGATTTTGATAAAGTTCCAGAGCATTTCGTAAACGTTATGCAAACGAATCCAGGAAGAGAGTGGGGAGGGGATAGGAGGGAGACGCGAGGGGGGAAATTTTCCAAAATGTGATTTTTGTTTTTTTTTTTTGTTTTTCCAGTATCTTCTCAAAAACTACAACACGAATCCAGAAATAAAATGGATTTTGGATAGAACTATAATACATTTATTACCAAGCATGAATCCCGATGGATTCGAACGTTCAAAAGAGGGAGATTGTTACTACGGACCGGGAAGGTAATGATAATAATAATAATATTCGGAAAATCAAATTAAAAAAATCTGGGGGAAAAAATTTTTATGACGTCACGTTTAAATGAATAATCGTTGGAATGATCTTAAATCTTTCGTTCGTTCGTTTATTTATTTTTCAAGCGATTAATAAATCGATCCATCGATCGATCGATCGATGATACATCAATAATATTTATTATTATTATTATTATTATTAATATTTTCGATCATTTTTATTTTCATTTGTGATTTCACGGAAACGTTTTTTTTTTTTCTTTTGTCTTCTTCGACTTTGAAAGAAAAGTTCAAAAGGTTAATTTTCTTTTGTTTGTTTGTTTGTTCCTTAGGGAAAATAAAAATTTTGTGGATTTGAACAGGAGTTTTCCCGATCAATACATTGAAAATTTAATACCACCACAACCGGAAACACTTGCCATTGCCAATTGGCTTGCTCAAGTGCCTTTTGTATTGTCAGTAAGTTTTCACGGTGGTGCACTCGTTGCCAATTATCCATACGACAGCAATCCGGGAAATGGTAAGTTTCTTGCGGTTTTAAATTAAGGGAAAAGAGAGAAAGAGAGAGGGGGGGAAGAGAGGAAGAGGGATTAAAAGGGAGGGGAAAACCGTTACGTAATTAAAAATGTAAAAATATTTTTGTGTAAGGCGATCGACGGTTAAATTGGCGGTTTTTCCTTTTCCTCTTTATCACTAATGTTTATTTACGCGTGTGTGCGTGCGTGCGTGTGTGTGTGCGTGATACGTAAATCACGCAATTTTGTATTTAAAAAAAAAAAACATTAAAACATTCCAAGTTTTTTTAATATTATTTTTTTAATGGCGGTAAAATAACATAAATCATTTTTATTCGTTTTTTTTTTTTTATTTTTTTAAATTAATTTCCGTCGGTTGACGTAATAAGTAATTTTTATATAAATATTTACATAATTATAACCGGAAGGTATAATTATTATTATTATTATTTCCACATCGGTACAGTACGTACAACTTAACAAAAAAAAAAAAAAATTTATGGGAAAAGCAAAAAAAAAGAAAAAATTCGAAAAATTTTTACTCAAACGTGATTAGATGTTTTTGTTTAAACATTGAAAAAAAGGAAAATAATAAAAAGGGAGGGAAAGAGGGAGAGAAGGGAAGGAAGAGAGAGAAGGGAAGGAAGAGAGAGAAGGGAAGGAAGACAGAGAAGGGAAGGAAGAGAGGGAAGGGAAGGAAGAGAGAGAAGGGAAGGAAGAGAGAGAAGGGAAGGAAGAGAGAGAAGGGAAGGAAGAGAGAGAAGGGAAGGAAGAGAGGGAAGGGAACACAGAGAGAGAGAGAGAGAGAAGGGGACACAGAGAGAGAGAGAGAGAGAGAGAGAGAGAAGGGGACACAGAGAGAGAGAGAGAGAAGGGAAGAGTGAGAGAGAGAGAGAAGGGAGAAAGAGAGAGAGAGAGAATAAAAATTAAATTAAAAAAGAAAAATGGCGGGGAACGTAGGAATTTAATTATGGCAAAAATTTCAAAGGAGGGAACGAAAAATTAAAAAAAATTTTATTTATTTATTTATTCTTTCGATCCCTTCGATCTAATAAATAATAATAATAATAATAAAACGAATCGATTAATCGATCTATTAATTAATTAATTAATTTAATTAAATTGAAAACGAAATAATAATAATAATAATTATTAATTAATATGAATTAATTTAATTCGATTAAAAAAAAAATTAATTATTTAGTATTCGATTCTATTCGATTCGTTTATTTTCATCATTATTATCATCATCATCATCATCATCATCATCATCATCATCATTATTATTATTAAACAAACAGTAAAAAAAAAGGAAAAAAAAAATTTTTCCAGGGACTCAATTATTATTGGCTGAAATAAAGAAAAAATTAGAAGGAGGAGAAAACGTTTTGGAAATATGGAAAAATTTATCAGTCGAGGGTTCGATAAATATTATTATTATGCATTTTCCATATAATAATAATAATAATAATAATAATAGAATTTGCTTTTGTTTGTTTGTTCGTTTGTTTTAATAATAATAATAATGAGAAAACGCAAAAATTCTATTAATAATAATTATTTTTCAAAAGTTTATTTGTTAATAATAATAATAGTAATCGTTTTAATCAAAGTTTGAAAAGCTTGAGCTTTAAATTGAATTTTATTCTTCTTTCCGCCATTTTGTTTTTTTCCTCTTTTTCTTCTATGAAGTAACGCTTGTGAGGCCTTTTGAATTGATTTTTTGTGCTTGAAATCGTGTCGCATTTAACGAATTTTACCATTTTATTTATTACGTAATAATTTTTTCAGATCAGGATTTATTGGCACCACATCCGTCACCATCGCCTGACGATGATGTTTTCAGGTATTTAGCATCGACTTATTCGAACAATCATTTGACGATGCATCAGGGAAGGACTTGCAATAACAATCAACCCCATTTTCCGGGGGGCATAACAAACGGTGCTGCCTGGTATTCATTTCACGGTCGGTTTTTATTTAAATCAAATTTTTATTTTTTTTTACGAAAACGAGTGCCTCTCTCACTCCCACCCCCACCCAACCCCCATTCCTCCGGGGTGAGGGAACACCCCCTCACTCCCTCACCTCCTTCTAAGATTTTTACATTCAACGGATGAGGAAAAGATGAAGAGAAAATTTAATTTATTGTCGGATAGAAAGGGGGAAAAAAAATTAAATAATAATAATAATAATGATAATTAATCGTACCTGAAACAGGAAGGGAAGGGGGAGGGGAGGGGAGAAGAAGGGGAGAAAAGGCAGGGGAAGGAAAATCAAAAAAAAAATTATTTACGTTGAGAAAGAGAGAAAAAAAAAAGAAAAAAAAAATTTATTTATTTGTTTTTCTATTTAAAAAAAATTTTCGATTCGATTTTTTATTAAAATCGATTTTTAATCGATATATCGATATATCGATATTACATTGCATTATTCACGACGAGTCAATATTTTTTTGGGTCAATAAAAAAAAAAAATGGGGACAAGGAGAAGGAAAAAATTATCTGCGGGTAAATTTAAATAAATTTTGCATTTTCCGTGGTTCCCCGCATAATAAATTTTTCTTAACGTCATTCATCCCGAATACGAGAGATTTTCCTCCACCCCCTCTCCCCTTTATATTTTTTTTTTTAAAAAAAAATTTTATTTCGCAGGTGGAATGCAAGATTTTAATTACATAGCACACGGTTGCATGGAACTCACTCTAGAAATTTCCTGTTGTAAATATCCAATGGCGATACATTTACCAAGATTATGGAACGAAAACAGAAGGGTAAAATATCTTCTGCTAAAATTTTCATTCATTTTCCATTTTCCAACAAAAATTTGTCATTGTTTTTGTTTTTTTAAATATTATTAAAATCGATAAATAAAAAAAAGGCTCTTCCGGATTATTATTATTATTATTATTATTATTATTTAATTCGATTACGACAAAGACCTTTGAACGTTATTTTTTGTTTACTTTTGTGCGGCCCCTATTATTATTATTATTATTATTAATAAATAATGCCGTCAATGATGATGATGATGATGATGATGATGAATGTTTAAAATTTTTTTTTTTAAGGCCATGTTGGAATTTATAAAACAAGCACAAACGGGAGTTCGAGGGATCGTTGTTGATAAAATGACTTCCGCTTACATTCCAGAAGCTGTTTTATACGTTTCCGGTCGTCACATACCTTTCACATCGTCTAAAAATGGAGAATTTTGGAGAGTTTTGCTTCCGGGATATTATATATTGACGGTGAGTCGTTGAAAACCCTTCGAATGTTTGTCTGTTTGTTTGTTTGTCGCAGAATCCTCGAATGTAAAGGATTAAACGATTTTATTATTTTAACGCCGTTAATTGACGAACAATCATAAACGGCAAACACGCAAACAATTTACTACGCTTGTCTTGTCTACGTCATCATCATCGACGTCATCGTTTTTTTTTGTTTGTTTGTTCGTCAGGTCGCCGCAAAAGGTTACCAAAGTCAAAGTTTTCCATTCACTGTTAGTCCATTAAACGTAACACATCCGAGTTCGACTTGGTTAAACATATATTTACAACCCTTGGAAAAATTGGTACGTCATCATCACGTTGATTATTTATTATTATCATTATCATTATTATTATTATTATTATCATCCGTGATGATTAAGAAAAAATGTAATTTTTTTTTTTTTTATAAATTTTTATAAAGTCGTTTATCTACGACGATTTTAGGTATCAGAATCTTCCTCAAATCACATACAAATAGGTTCGAAAGCTGTGTCAACATATCAAAGTTCACCATCGTCGTTGTTGTTGTTGTCGTCGTCGTTGTTTTCGTTTGTTTTAACGAAATATTTAAAAATATTATTATTGACTTGATGCCTGAGGGAGGAGGGGGAAGGAGGGGGGGTGGAATTTAGATAAATGATTAATTATTTTTGTAAATTAAATAAATTATTATTATTATGTATTTTCGTATCGTTTGTGTCGTCGAGCGTATGTGAATCCCGTGTTTGTTTGCTTGTTTGTTTGTTTATTATTATTATTATTGATATATATAAATGAATTAATTTTTTTACTTAATGATGATGCGTTCGTTATCTGATAACGTTTTTTTGTTTTGTCTTTTGATCGTATGAAATAAATAAAGAAAATTTTTGTGATCGAATCAAAAGTCAAAATGAAAAAAAAAAAAAAAATTGTAGGCATAAAAACATTTTGTATAAAAAATAAATAAATTGTGATTGTATAAATTTAAATAAATACGTTGATACGTTTTCCTTGTTTTGTTTTCTTCCCCCCTTTTTCTTTCCCCTTCTTTTTCCCCCTTTTTCCTCCCGTTTTTAGCCACATTATATGGTATATTATTCAAATTCCATCAGATTTTATTAATCGGAATTTTTTTAAAAATACTCTTTTTGTCAAACGGCAAAGTATTGCTAATTGCATAACTTGCAAATGTACGGCTGATGGGAAATTTTTTTTTTTATTTTTTGCGTGAAAATACGTGGAAATTTGTGAAAATTTCACGTCTGCTAATCATAAAGGAATATTTATCGACTAATTTTAAATAAAAAAATTTTTTAAATTAATTTTCAAACCGAAAATTTACATGACTTTAAAATTTCGTTGTATAAAACATTTTCAATTATTGAAAATAAATTATAAAAATTTTATTGACGCCTTAGTAAAAAAGAATAGTCTTTTTGTCAAACTTAAATGCATCAACAATTACATATACTCTTAAAAATGATTGTTTTTTTTTAGGAAATGTCGAAAGGATAAAAAAAAAATGAAAACGATTATCATTATTATTATTTTGAATAATTATATTATAATTATTATTTATTCAGACTTAAAAAATGTTTTTTTTTTTCATTTATTCTTATTTTTTTTTGCCTTTTTTTAATTTTAATAAAAAAAAAAAAAAAAATGTACAAATCAATATTTATCGTACGAGGCGATGATTTCCGGTAAAACGATATATCACGTTACTTCTAATTATAATACCGAAATCCAATAGAAAAAAATCAGTCTCTTTTTTTTTTGTTATTGTTTTCGTAATCATTATTATCATCGTTTTAATTTCTTCTGCTTTTTTGTTTTAAAGTCAGTCAGTTCAATATAATATTCCAGTGTGTATTTGATTCCTTTGAAAGAAAACATTCGGATTACTGGAATATGTTGGCTTTTGTGACGGATAATAAATCCCATCGTCGTATTTGATTAAAACATCTGAAAAGATAATAATAATAATAATAATAATTATAACCGGAAGTAATTAGTATTTAAAATGAACGTTAATAATTATCTAACTAACGAGTTGTTAATTTTTTATAAATAATAATTAGTCTATTAATAAATAAATGACGTGTGTGTGTGTGCGTGTGTGCGTGCGACATGTACCCATCACCGAGTTTAAAAAAAAAAAAAACCGGAAATAGACAAACACCTTAAAGGAATAACAACAACAATAACAACAAACCCACCTGGGAAAATAATAATAATAATTTTTAAAAAAAACGAATTCGAAAAAAAAAATGGTCGATTTTTATTCATTAACATTTAAGAGAATTTATGGATGTTGCAAAATATTGATTGTGATATCTTGTTGCTGTGAAAGTACTTTTTGGGTAGAAGTCATGCCCACCTGGGTACCGGGGCGGATAGAAACTTTGATAATATGAACTTGGAGGGTAGTAGTGATACATCCTAGTGTAGCTGGGAGGTGCTGCTACCAAAGCCATACGATCTGTAAATAAAAAGTGCCAAAAAAATATCCTTATATGTACATAATTTACAATTTTTTCTTTTTTCTCTTTTTAAATTCACGGCGTCATCCTACAGCAATAATAATAATAATAACCGTAACCTGGTTAAAAAAAAATTCACGAAAGTTAATTACGTTCTAAAGCGTCCACATCATCATCATCATCATCATCATCATTTATAAGTTTGTCTTTTTCTTTTGTCAAACCCCCCGTTTCCGTTTCCTTTGACAAAGGAGGCGTTAAACCAAAGCGAATAATGATTATGGAAAATCATTTGTTAACGTTAATTAGTTTTCTTTGTCAGTGTCGATCGTCAAATAAAGTTTTGTGTTAACCTTTTACACGTTATGTCTTCCGTTTCCGGTCGATACCCAATATTGTTTTTTTTGTGGAGGTAAAGAGAGAGAGAGAGAGATGGAAAAGAAATCCAGGAGAAATGCAGCATTTCGCACTGACCTCCCCACCCGGTAGTAGGGAGAGTTTGGGACTCAGTGGAAACCACTACCCAACTAAAACTCCTGGACGTGTTTCACCGTGCTCTCTTTCCTGGAGGAAGGGGTGCTCGCGAGCGAATTTTAACTCGCATTTCAGCCTCAACCTCCTCCTGAGTCAGAAGTATCAGGTCCACACACGCAAAAGTAGGAATCCCACCTGAGAAAGATCCCGGTACTTCCGGGACTACTTACTCTTCGAGAGGCAGTCCCGAAATGTCACTATCATTCCTGCCTCTACCGGAGAGTCTGCGTGTGTCCGGAGGGAAAGAGGGAGAGATATCTGGGGTCGCGAATCCCATTAATCTATCATCTGTTTTCCTTTCACTCACAACTCTGCATTTTCCCTATTTGAATCAAGTACCCAGTTACAAAGGTCTCGAACAAGGGTCAGCGCATCCCCAATGCCTCGAAAGGGTTCAAGGTCATTTGGTAGGTACAGGTCTGTTCTTGTTTGGACGAGCTGAAATTGAACTCCCACGTCCAGGATTTGAACTCACGACTCTCAACTCGGTGATTTTTCGGCCAATTTTTTCCCCTTTCAAGCTCAACCTGGCTAACTAGGGCTCCCCCAAGGCATTTAAGTTGAAGATTTCCCCTAGTCAATGTGGAAAATCCAATCCCAGAATCCCTGCCCTTAAAACATCATCTACACCTAGCCTCCAAGTAGTTGGATTACAGGAGGTCACCACCACTCTCTCTGTGCGCTTCCCGACCGGCGGAGGCCCACATCGATACTCGTCGGCGTACGCATCCGTTCCGGCGGCCGTCGCGTCCGTACTCCTGGAGGCGGGCGCGGTTGTCGTCGGGTGGGTGCGTGCGAAGGTGGTCCTGCTGCCGAAGCGCAGGACCATCTGTGTCAGGTGCCTACATCCGGGACATGTAGGCTCATGTTGTCCCAACATCAGGGAGAGGGAGGAAACGGCGCTGGACCGCTGCTTCAAGTGCGGTAGAGAGAGGCACTGAGCGCGCGAATGCGCAAATAAAGTCCGCTGCGCTCCCTGTTCGGAGGCCGGCCGGCCGGCACATCACCGGCTCGGTGGGTCTTCCTGCGGGGCAACGGCCGTCAGGGGTAGGCCCATTCGGTGGGGATCCGATACCAAGAACATGGGGGGGAAACGTTAGAGGGCAGCCTCCGCGTGTCAGCCGGGAACGAACGGCTCCGCCGGTAGTTCTCTATGAACATGGGTAGGTTTTTCCAAATAAATCTGAATAGGTGCAAGGGGGCTCAGAACTTCTTGCTTAACTTGATAGTGACGTGGGGCGTCGAGATCGCGATGATCTCGGAGCCCCACGTCGTTCCGTCGGGGGGAGGGGGTTGTCGCGCCGGCACTTGGTTTGTATCCGAGGACGGCGCGGCCATGATCTTCTTCTCGAGCTCGGCGCCGGGTCCGAGACCACGGGCTGGGGAAACTCGGTCCTGGTATCGGTATACGCGTCGCCAAATCGTCCGCTGCGAGCATTCGATGATCTGTTGCGGGCGATTGCGAGGGTGCTGGAAAGGTTCGGGAACTCGCCCCGCGTCCGATTCTCGTGTCCGGGGACTTCAACGCGAAACACACATCGTGGTCAGGTTACGCGACTAACACGCGCGGCCGATTGTTAAGACAATGGTTGGACGAGCGCCATCTCATCGTGTGGAACGCCAAAGGCGAGAAGACGTGCGTGCGATCCACCGGCGGGTCCACGATCTATCTCACGATTTCGTCCGGTTTGGCGGCGGCTGGGAGGACTGGGAGGTCCTCTCCGACTTCGAGTCTTTCAGCGATCACCTCATCGATCAGCCTAAGTGGCATTCTCGTTTGGGGATCCTCGGAGCTCGGGGGGCAGCCTCCTCGTTGGACAAACCTCGCGTCGTCCCGCCCCGGTGGAGTCTGAAGTCATTCGACGACGAACGGCCCGCCGAGTGTCTCGCGGTAGAGGCCTGGAGAAACGACGTTGCTCCAGACCCGACAAGACGAAGCGCACACGATATGGCGCGGGGAGTTCGGGACGACTTACGACGGATCTCGGACTCCTGCATAAAGAGAATCGGCTCGCGCTCGACGACTCGGAAACGGGCGAAGTACTGGTGGACGGACGAGATAGGAGAATTGTGGAAAGAGTCCTGTCTCGCACGTCGCCGATTCGTCGGCAAAAAAAGACAACTGATCAAACGGGGAGGACGCTACGAGGACATCGCGAACGACGACGAACTCGCGCGTTTAAAGGCAGAGTGGAGGGCTTCGCGGGTCCGGGTCCGGCGAGCGATATAGAGTTCCAAGGAGGCGTGTTGGAAAGAACTCTTGAGCGAAGCGGATTCGGACCCGTGGGGTCTCCCGTTTCGTCTCGTGACTAACAAGCTGAGAGGTTTGTCGGGACCGCTGACGGCCGGCATGACGGAGGAGTTTCTCGCCGAAGTGATCGTAGAGCTCTTCCCTCGCGTCGAGCCGTTCGCGTTTCCCCCGCCGGATCTCTCACACGACATGAACCGCGACCGCGACACCGAAGTGACGGAGGGGGAGGTTCGCCTTCTCCTCGACGCGGCCTCGAAGAGACGCTCGGCTCCGGGCCCGAACGGCGTGCATTACCGCATACTCGGTAAGTCTGCCGGGGTGCTGTGTGTGCGTTTCTCGGCGCTCTACACCGCATGCTTCCGAGAGGCGTGACAAACTTGGTACTGCTGGACAAACCGGGTAGGGATCCGACGACGCCGAGCGCGTATCGGCCGATTTGTTTTCTCGATGTGGAGGGCAAGTTGTTCGAGCGCGTGATAGCGTCCCGGATCGATGAACACTTACGATCAGGGGGAGGGAGGAACGACCTCTCTCCAAATCAGTACGGCTTCCCGGCGGGCCGTTCGACGAGCGACGAACTCGACCGCGTGTGCGCCGGAATCCGGGATGCACTTCGTCGGGGCGACGTCGCGGTCGCCGTTTCCATCGACATCAAAAACGCGTTTAACACGGTACTTTGGTCCGCGATAAGGGACGGGCTAACGTCGAAGTTCGTGCCCGATTATCTCGCGTCGGTGATAGGGTCCTTCCTCTCGGAGAGGAAGATAGCGTACGAGAAACCGGACGGAACGACGGGAAGGGCGGACGTGTTCTGCGGCGTGCCTCAGGGATCGGTTCTAGGACCACTCCTGTGGAACATCGCCTACGACCGCGTCCTCACCCGGACCGTTCTTCCTTTTTTCTTTTCCTTCGACGTTCTTCCGTTCTGACTTGCTACGCCGACGACACTCTGCTCCTCGCGACCGGTCGCGGGTGGGCGGAGGTTCGCGAACGCGCTGAAACGGGACTTAACGCGACGGTGAAGGCCATCCGGGACACCGGTCTCCGGGTGTCTCTGCCGAAGACGGAAGCGTGCGGGTTTCATCGTCCGCGAAACCCGCGTCCTCGCGACTTATCGTTAACCGTGGACGACGTGAGAATCGGATTAGGTGGCTCGCTGAAATACTTGGGTTTAGTTCTCGATTCCGGTCTTCACTTCGGGGAACATCTGGCGCACCTCGAACCGAAGATCCCAGCCGTCAGTGCGACGTTAGGACGCCTGATGCCGAACCTGCGCGGACCGCAGGTCAGGCGATTATACGCGACGGTCGTTCACTCTGTGGCCCTGTACGGAGCTCCGATCTGGGTCGATTCGGTTTCGGCAGCTCGGCCTCTTCGCGAGAAGGCAATCCAACTCCAAAAGGCGTCTCTGAACAAGGTGGCGATGGCGTACAGGGACGTCGCGGCGGAGGTGTCTTGCCTTCTGTCGGGCACTCCCCCGCTCGATATCCTCGCGATGGAGAGACTCGTCCTCTATCGCGAACGGGATGGCGACGGGCCTAGGACAGCTCGTCACCGCAGGGAACTTCGCTCGCGAGGTCACGGAAACTTGACCTATCGTCTCATCAGGTCCTCACGGGTCACGGGGTGTTCGGCTTGTACTTGGCGCGCATCGGCAGAGAGGAGACGGCGGAGTGTTGATTCTGCGGTGCGCCCGAGGATGACGTCGAGCACACGATCGCGACATGTCCCACGTGGGACGATCACAGGCAGCGGCTAGTCGAGGTCATCGGACCCGACTTTTCGATACGCGGTTTAGTGAACGGGTTGCTCCGCGGACCTCGGGAATGGTCCGCGATCTCGCGATTTTCGGAAGCGGTCCTTCGGACGAAAGAGGACCGCGAACGCGAACGGGAAAAATCCGGAGTTCGGCGTCGCGTGCTGCAGAAAATAAGTAAAAAGAAGAAAAGCGGCGGCGGCGACGGTGAAGAGGAAAAGGTCAGCGTCTGATTACTGTGGAGTACGGCGACAAACTTAGCTTCGTCGCCGGTAAGTCAAGTTCTTTTCTTACTTCTAACATTTCTTGGGGGTTCGTCGATCCCGGACGATCCCTCGTCTGTCTTTTCTCCACAATCCCGATCACCCTTAGTATTAGAGGACGCGATCAACTAACACTTAACTTTTAGCTTGATTCCTATTGAGGTGACGACGGTAAGTCTATCACCCCCCCCCCCCCGATCGCATTCTCAGGAAACAGGCGAGTTTCCCATCCCTTTTCCCCCCGTGCTAGGGACCGGAGGACACTCCCGAAAGGGACTTGCCGAACGTCCCGAGAGATGCGTTCTCGTCTTCGAGGTGACGGCGGAACGGAGACTATGGCGGATCTCTCACCACTGTAAACGTGTGGAACGGTTAACGTTCTGGCTTCCCGAAGAGGGGACTGACTGCAATTTAGGTACTACCCCAACGACCGTCCCCCCCTCTTCACATAAGCCACGCTATTGCGACATGCTCAGGAGTTTTAGTGGGTATGGTTCCCGGTTAGGCTTTCTTTGAATCCATACCGAGCCCCACACTCCCTCTTCGGAGGGGTCAGTGCGTAATCTGCATTTCTCCTGAGATATCAAAAAAAAAAAAAAAAGGACACCACAACTCCCGCTAAAAAATCTATTTCCGGTCGAAATTTTTTTTTTTTTGAATAAAAAATGATAGGGCGTTGGTGTTGATGATGATGATGATGATG
Organism: Pediculus humanus corporis; assembly: GCF_000006295.1. Taxonomy (NCBI): domain Eukaryota; kingdom Metazoa; phylum Arthropoda; class Insecta; order Psocodea; family Pediculidae; genus Pediculus; species Pediculus humanus. The sequence goes on along the minus strand of NW_002987177.1, from coordinate 35,018 downwards.
ATGATGTTGATGATGGGTTTTAGTTTTCTTAATGTGATAAAAAAAATTTTTTTTTTTAAATCAAATTACGGGATCAGATTATAGACTATAGATATATAGATATAGTTTGATATTTATTAGTAAATAAAATCCCTTCGGATTTGAGTAAATTGAAATTAATGATTGAAAAAAAAATTGATGGTGGTTCTCACTGATAAATAATAATGATAATTGATTTATTTTTTTTTACGGTCCATTAATCCGAAGTGTAAATAGAATACAAAATGTACCTGAATCGATCGAATCGAAAAAAAGTTTTTTGTTCTATTCTTTGCTGTATTTTATGATTTTCCAGAGCCGTGAAATTGAAAATTTTCAAGCAAAAAAAAAAAAAAAAAAAAACATGCTAAAAATGTAATAATAATAATAATAATTACCTCCGATCGACGTGGCTGCTGATGGATTAGTCTTGTGAGTTGTCAACGTTGGCACCATATTGTCGTTGACCATGCCATATTTGGATGGTTTTAAATGAAAAAAAGATGGAGAATAACCGCTTCCAGCGGGTGTCAAAGTACTGAATCTATCTTCGCGATCTTCCACATAAACTCCATCCTTACCCATGGCAGCTAATTGCCTACCTTTGGGCATGAACATAATTAAAAAAATAATAACCGATGTTGACACAAGACCGAAACCTATGCATGCATCTTTGTGACGTTCGGATAAAACTAAACCCGTTATTGCCCATATCATCCACATTGGTATGATGCATCCGACGGATAGTCCGATATATGTTGCCTCGCGATAATTATCACGAATACCCCTCGATTTGATGGCCAATATGGCTACGAAAACAATTAAAAAAACTACGTATATCAAAGACATCAATATCTCAGTGTAAGGCGTGTGACACACTGACACCGAATTCGAAGTATCGAAAAGGAGATCATCAGCGGTAACTACGAGTTTTTTCCTATGTAACGAAGACAGTCCTTCGAATTTCATAACGTCGATTTTCGGCGGAGAATTGACCAACCATTGCACGTCCACAACCAATTGAATGAGTACCGCGAAAAGCAATAGCAAAGCTTGATATGGAGCCGGAAGATAAACACCACTGTTTAAACTAATTAAAAAAACGTTTTTAACGAGTAGCGTTGAAAAAACAATGGCGAATGCCAAACCGACTCCGAACCTTACGGTCGCACACGAGACAACGTTTGGTGACACCGTCACGACACCACCGAGACCGGCACATAAAAATAAACCGAGCAATAACATTTGCCCGAGAAACAAATGACGTCGCGAAGGGCTAGTTCTCCATGCTTTACACAAAACGAACACTTCGAAACCTGCGATGCTGATCATTGTCAGCGACGACAGGACCAACAGTGGTATGACCCATCCTTCCTGTCGTAGAACTGTTGAGTCGTTTAAAGGTGTAAAATATGGATCGTCCGTTTTGTTTTTAAGTTGATGAACCGAAGGCACGCACGGTACGTCAGATTTTATCAATCCTGGTGTGCATGTCGGAGTTCTTCTGGTAACAACCACGACGGCAGCAGTATTAGTACTCGAATCAATTGTTGTTGTACTTTTTTCACTTTTCGATGGTATTATAAAAAATTCGGTGCTCATATCTAGACGGGTATGCGTCCGTGATTTGAACCGGGAACTTTTTATCGATTCCTGTATTATATCATCTGCTGACACTATAGTCAGTAGGGCGAATATAATAATACGCCATTGTGATCCAAATCTCATAGTTTTTTCCATGAGCGTTTTATATATTTAAATTTTTTTCCCTTCGTTAGCCAGCCAGTCATTACTCGTCAATGACCACTCTTTCATTTTATTAATACGTCCTGGAAAAACAAAATAATAATAATAATAATAATATCATCGGTAGACGTAAATTTTTAAATAAACTTCCGGCATTACTTTTACGTCACAAACGTAATAAAAAAAAAAAAAATGCGTAACATTTTATAAAAGATGCTCCTTAAATTTTTTTTTCTTTCTTTTTCTTTCTAGAAAGAAATAATAATAATAATAATTAAATTATTATTTGATATGACAAGAAAATTTTTTTTTTTTTTGCAAATTCATCGTTTTATCTTATGAAAACGAAATTTAAATGAATTTCTTTTGTTTATTATCCACGAGAGGAGTTTTTAAAATCGTGTCATTAGACAAAAACGATATTAAAATTATTTCATCGTATCGTTTATAAATAAAAAGTTTACTTTTTTTTTACTAAAACGGGAATAATGTTACAAAAATTAAGACGATGACCCTTAAACGTCACTACGATGATGATGATAATGATGATGATCATAAGGTACGATATACGGGGAAGAAGAAGGAAGAAGAAAAATTTCTAGTAGGTATTTCTCACAGCATCATAAGATATTTTTCCTTCCTGAGTTTTTGTTTTCAATGCGTATATTAAATGGCCTCGAGTGAAAGCATTTTGTGGTTGGCAATAAATCAAATGTTCTCGTATATATTCAACGCACGTGCACACGTGTATGGTTTTTCATGCCAATTTCGGTTTGTTTTTATTATTTCATAACATTTCATATGATAAATTAGAGAGAGAGAGAGAGAGAGAGAGACTCTTATTTATTTATTTTTATTTTTTTTGAAAATTTCTTTTTAACTCTTCTATATGTAAAAACGTGGAATTTAAAATAATCGTGTCAAAAGAAAAATAGTATTCGATATCGAATCGACTCCACACACACAAAAAAATATAAATCATCGATTAATCGTGGCGGATCGTGGAAGAATTTTCACCCCCCCCTCCCTCCCCCCCAAAAAAAAAATAAAAAAATAAAACGAATTTCTCCAGGACTCATCATCATCATCATCGCTATGATTCATTTCGTATCCATTTTTTTTTCTCCAAAATCCTGGACAAAATATTTTTCCCTAAGAATCGAATTTCTCATTATATTTTATCCCTTATTATTATTATTATTATTATTTTAATAAATTTATGTATTTATTGACGCACGGATTTACGATTCGTGACGATCGGATTTTTTTTTTTTTTAACGGAAAAAATAAATAATAATAATAATAATTTTACGTTAACGACTTAGTACATACGTCACTCGTAAATATATTTTTTTTTAATTTTTTTTACGCGACTCGTCGTGTCATTAGAAAATTCAGAATTTATAGAATAGAAATTTTTAGTTCGACTTATTTTTTTATTTTTTCACCGTTAATATCCTCGCATCGTTATTTTTAACAAATTAATTATAATAATAATGATAATGATAATTATAACGACGACGATAATAATTTGCGGTCGTTCGTGTGACAGATAGTCGTTATTAAGGTAATTATTATTATTATTATTATATAGAAAAAAATGTCTTGACAATTTATTTAACCGTTTTTTTTATTTTTTATTTCGGTCATTGAGAGCAAAATAGAAAGTGTTTTTTTTTTTTTTTTTATGTGAAAAATAAAAAAAAAATCCACGATGAAAAATTATGCGAAATAAAAATAAAAATAAAAATTTTATAATTTCACTTTTTTTTTTAAAATAATCGGTTTAAATTTAAAAATTAAATTAAATTCACCGTCATTTTGTTTCCCCCTCCCCGACCGGAAGTTACGTATACAAAAGCACCGCCTTGTTTAAATCGAAATTTTTGATCAACTCCAACCATTACAAATGACTGCAGCAGAAAAGTAAAAGGGAAAAAAATTAAATTAAATCCGCCGCCATTTTTGTCTCCTTCCTCCCGACCGGAAGTTACGAAATTACATATATAAAAAAGCACCGCCTTGTTTAAATTTTTCATCGTATCCAATTATTACAAATGACAACAACAACAAAATAAAAGGGAAAAAATATGACGTCGGATAGACAAAAAAATTTTTTTTCCCTTTTTTTTTTAATCCTCACGAAAATGTTTTTAAAAAAAAACTTGCAGACCGAGTAGTATAATAAAAAAAGAAAAAATCTTCTTAAAACACACGTAAATTATTTTAACAAATCCAATAATCAAAATAACTAAATATATTTATATAAATTATTTTCACAGCGGGTTCACAACACTCCATAATATTCAAATTTTTTTTTCTTTTTTTTTTTTTTTTGGGTAGACGGCAAAAAACATTACAAAAGACGGCAAAGACGGCAAATGAAAAAAATCCCGAATTTATTTCCCTGTTTTTTCCCTACTGATACGAAAAAAAAAAAAAAAAAAAAAAAAAAATGAAACCGTGAAACGAATCATTTATTATATACGAGTTATCTTTTTTCCATCCAACAATTTCTATTTTGGTTTCAAGACATGTTGCACACACGCACACACGCACACGCACACGCATCTCTCTCTTTTTCTCTCTCTCTCTCTCTCATCTCATTTATTTTAGTTTTAGTTTTTTTTTTAAATCAGGTTTACTTAAAAAACGAAATTTTTTCTTATAAAAATAGATATAGATATTTATTTACGGCAACACAAATAATAATAATAATAATAATAATAATAATAATAACTTTTTTTTTAATTCCAATTTTCGACGTGGGAGTGCGCGTTGAAGAAATTTACAAAATGTGAGAAAAGAATTTTTTTTTAAATGTATTGTCCTCGTTTGAAATGGAAAATTAATAATAATAATAAATCGATCGATAACCGATCAATAATATCGTACACTCGACTGAACAAAGATTAAAAAATATTTTAATAATTCTCAGATTGATGGTATATTTATCGATAATGAATTTAAAACTTTTTGTTTTTTTTTTTTTTTTTTTCTAAAATTTATTATTATCCCCGATTATTATTTAAAATTCTATTAGGAAAATCCGTTAAAAAATTTAAATTTTAAAGAAATTAATCGTGTACGTTGCTTTACACGTAAATTCAAAAGTTGGCAATACTTAAAAAAACATTTCCCGCCATTTTGTTTTCTCTGACTTCATTTTTCCCCCCGATCGAATGTGTTTAAGGGTTAGTGTGACGTAGTTGTGACGTCACAACAACGTCACAACTACGACTTTCGTTTTTTTTTTCTTCCTCTATGAAAATTTAACCGACGTAAAAAAAATTACGGTGTAAATTGTGAAATGGTGAAAATGAACGAAATGATAAAAAAAAAAAAAAAAAAATTGTTATAATTTTTAAACTGTCACATTAATGAAATTTTTTTTCTTTCTTTCTTTCTCTCTTTCCTTCATACAGCAATTACGCCGTCATCTCACGAACGTAATGATGATAATAATAATAATAATAATAATAATAATAATAATAAAATGTCGTTTAAATTAAAATTATTGTGGATTTTCTTTGCAAAATTTTCCGGTGAAAGTTTTTTTTTTTTTTTTTTTATTACGTAAAATTACGGAAACGTTTATATTAAACGAAAAGTGGGAAATACCTCCCTCTCCCCCCCCTCTATCTCTCTCTCTTTATTTTCCCGCGCTTTTTTTTTTAACCCCCAAAACGGTTTTCATTTGTTAAACGATAATAATCATTTGAAATTTTGCGACAAATAAAACAACAATTAATTATTTTTATTAATATAATAACTTTTATAAACGTCTAAAATGGGTTAGTTTTTGGCGGGAAATTTAAAAATTATTTAAAACGTATCAAAAAAATTTTTTTTTCTAAAATTTTTGGGCGGGAAATTTAAATTTGTTTCCCCGTATCAAGTTCGTAACAGAAAATTCCTTTTCATCTCGCGATTATTATTATTATTATTTATTTTTACCCCAAATATTATATAATCAAACGAAGTGAAAGCAAAAGAAAAAGAATTTTTTTTTTGCATTTTTGCGACAAAATATGAAAGACATTTTTCCCTTTTTAATTTTTTTGCGACATAATAAATCAACGTGCGAGTAAATAAATTTCTTTAGATTTAAAAAATAATTACTGTCAACTTTTTGCCCCTTGTCTTTTTTTTTTTAATCTCTCTCTTTCTCTCTCTCTCTCTCTCTCTCTTTATCTTCTGCTTTTTTTTCGCCTATTATTTCATATTATAATTATTTATCATAAATTTAAAAAAAAAATTTCTCTCCTTTAAAAATTTACATCCGCCATTTAAAAAATTTGACTCGATTCCAAAAAAAAAAAAATTTGCACGAACGCGTGCGTTATAAACGCCGAAAATTCTACAAATATTATTATTATTATTATTAGTTAGTTATAAAAGATTTTATCCTTATAGAATTTTAAAAAAAAAAAAAAAACGAAACGACATTATGAATAAATTTAAAAATTTTTTTAAAATTAACCCGAGACAGAAAAAAAAGAAAAAAAATTCCACGCACACACACACCTTCGTCTGCATACATAATCCTTTGTTAGACAAAAAAAAAAAAAAAAATTAATAATTTCGGGCATATCCTTGGTCTTATTCTTCCTTTTTTTTTTTTTTTTTTTCCAACCACCTTAAATAATGTCAACCACCACAAAGGAAAGATTATGTAAGATTTTTGTTTGTTAAGAAACAAACGGGTTGATCTCTCTCTCTCTCTCTCTCTCTCTCATTGATGGTAAAAAGAATGACAAAGGAACGAGAGAAGAAAATGTTTAATATGCATTGCCACACTCTACCTAAATTTTTTTTTTTTTTTTTTCACCGCGTACGAGTCAAACAAAAACAAATGGTAGGGGGAGGGGGAAAGAGGGAGAGGAGAGGAAGGGGAATAAGAAAAAAAAGGATAAAATAACAAACGACAATTAAATGATATGGTAAACAAAGACAATAGACAACAAACTAGAAATAATGATAATTTTTTAGCCTGGTGTGTGCGTGTGGCGGGTGGGGGGAGGGGGAGGGCGAAGGGGGGGTGCGAGCGGTTGATGAAACCAAAACAAATCGAAAAATATTTTTTTTTTAACTTAAATGCACATTCGATTGTTTGTTTGTTTCGTTTGTATGAAACAAAGCAAACGTAACGTGAAAATATTATTAAAATTTATTATTATTATTATTACTATCATTTTATGATTGATGATATCAGTTTATTTATTTATTCTTATTCTAGGGTACGTTGCCAACGTACAAAAAAAAAAAAACGCGTGGCAGTAGAATTCATTTTGAAATTTATGTCACGAGACGTTTTAAATGTTACATTATTATTATTATTATTATTTTTGTTATTTGTTTGTTGCAATAACAATAAACAGTACGGTCGTAAATGAAATGTCCGTCATTTTAAAAACTAATAATAATAATAATAATGATTCGTCAAAAATTTACAGCTTCTCGAACGGTTAATAGAAAAAAAAAAATGGCTACCGTTTATGGTAAACAATAAAAAAAAAAAAAAACTCGTTGAAAAATTTTTTTTCCATTCATTCTGCTTGTGACGTCACTGATACTACGTCATAACTTTATTAAAAATTTTTCCTTCGTTTTACCTCCCTCCCCCTCTCCTCAACATCACAACATAATAATTAAAATAATTAATTTAAATTACGTCGACGACCTTTTGTTTATTCTTCGTAGTTAAAAAATTAACGTGTAAGTAGACAAATTTTTTTTTTGTTAATTCCACGTGTAAAAAGACAAAAGAATTGTGATAAAAATTCAACGCGGTTACTAACTAATTAATTTAAAATAAAAAAAAAAAAAAAAAAAGATAGTAAAAGTATTTTTAAATTATTATCTCGAATAATCATTTTTTTTTTCCTGTCTCCGACCCTGTACACGAAAGTTCAAATTTATGAAGTTAAAGAAAAAAAATAAAAACTATCAGATTCTCAATTAATTTACGATTAATGGTTGCAATTTAAATAAAAATGAAAAATTTTATCTAGAATGTTCTTTTTTTTTTTGTTGTTTAAAGTTCAAATTTAAATTTAAATTTATCTTTATAAAATCTTTTTTTCTACATTGAAAAAAACTTGCAACTTTAAAAACAATAATTTATTTTTCCAAACGCACACGCATGCACACGCACACGCACACAAAAACGAAACCGAAAGTTTATTTTTTTTGAAAAAAAAAAAAAAAAAAAAGGAAAAGTCACGTGGTCACAAAAAGGCGCGAGTTTATCTTATCGTTTAACTTTCACGTTTTTCGATACCTAAAATTATTTATATTAAAGTTGTTTTAATTAATTTCTTTAAAAATTTTCTCGTTTTTTTAAATTATGTTCGTGTGTGTGTGTGTGTGTGTGTGCGTGTGTGCACATGCACATGCACAAAAAATAACAAGATGAAAAAAGAGAGAGATAGGGAGAGAGAGAGAGAGAAAGAGAGAAAGAGAGAACCGAAATGAATAATTGTTTGTTTTTTTTCCTCCATCTTGTTTTCATGCAATAAATATATATTACAATTGCATAACGACGTTATAATTTTTTTTACAATTCCAACTCCTCGGTTACGATTTGATTTATTTAAAATAATTAATTTAAAATTAAAAAAAAAAAAAATTGCTTTCAAATTAATAACAGAAAAAAAAAACGTTGTAGTCATTCGTCCCACGCGTTTTTTTTATTTTTATTTTCCCTAAAGTTCAAAACGTGTGCCTGACCCCTTTACCATTCCCCCCTCTCCCTCCTCTCTCCTCTTCTCCTTCCCTTTAGGTATTCGTTTCCCTTAAGATACCTGAAAAATATATTTTTTTTTTGTTTAAAATGAAGTTTGAAATCTTTTTCGTATAAGAAAAAAACCGAATTTAAAATAATGGCAAACTCGTAATTTTTTTTCGAAATCATCATCATCATCATCATCATTATCAACATGGCGGATAAATAAAAATAGAAGAATATAAATTTTTTTTTGTTCATATGACGCAAATTTAATTATTCGAACGTATTAAATAAAAAGGAAATGCAGACGACGCGTGACCGATTTCAAAGGTTGGCGACCTGTTTTAAAACCATTCGAACAACGTTAAATTTAAATACGAAACATTTCTTTTGTTACAATTCGGAGGATATTCAATAAGAAAAAAAAAAAAAAAAGTGTGGCAATAGACATAATAATGATATCCCCTTGATCCCACTCATTTAAAAAAAAAAAAACCTGATTTAAATCCGTGAGTGATACTCGGTTGAAAATTATCAACACTTGCACTATCATTAAATTCCTTATAATATAAACTCAAAAAAAAAAATTTTATTTAATTACAAAAAAAAAAAAAATACGTTACGTAATAATATTAATGATAATAATAATAATAATAAAGATAAATACACGTACGAATTTTTTTTGGTTTTGGGAGAAGGGGAAAAACGTGGCACTAGATACATTTAATTACGTTTGAAAATATTAACATCGTGAAAGTAATGATCTATAAGAGTAAATTAAAATTAACCTCATTACTATACCATTTGCTTGCCGAATCGAAATGATTTGATATTCAAAAATGAAATGAAAGAAAATCTATAACGAATCTGGGTGATAAAAAATTATTATTATTTTTATTACCCACCGCCCCCCCTCCCCCCGAAAAAAAAAAAGAAAACGAAACCGTCATTATTATCATTTTTTTAAACGGTTTAATGAATCGAAAAAATTGCTGCCCTTTTTTTTGGAACCTTCTCTCTCTCTCATTTTTTTCTACCTTTCCTTCACTTCTCTCTCTCTCTCTCTCTCACTTCTTATTACCTTTTTGCTGCTTCTCTCTCTCTCTCTCTCAGTTCTTATTACCTTTCTGGTGCTTCTCTCTCTCACTTCTTTTTACTTTTCCTTCACTTCTTTCTTTCTCTTTCTTTCATTTCTTTTTACCTTTCTTCCACTTCTCTCACTCTCTCTCAGTTCTTATTATCTTTCCTCTATTTCTCTCTCTCTCTCTCTCTTGCACTTTTTTTTATTTTTCTGTTGCTTTTCTCTCTCTCTCTCTCTCTCTCTCGTTCACTTCTAATTACCTTTCCTCCACCTTTTTCTCTCGCTCTCTTTCATTTCTTATTACCTTTCCTCCACTTTTTTCTCTCTTCTTCTCACTCTTCATTACCTTTCCTCCACTTCTCTCTCTCTCTCTCTCTTTTAAAAAATTTATAATTTGAATTAATGAATAAATAGCGTGTTGAGATTGCAAGAGACGAATGATGTAAGAAGGTTTTTTTTTTTTTTTTTTAAGAACACGTGGGGAGTTTTTTATTTAACGTGGTAGACTTTGGTACACACACACACACACACACACAGCTACACGGGCACACCCTTTATGTTAAAATAGGTCGCTTTTGTTGTTAGTTAGTTAGTTAGTTAGTCAATCGTCATAATCATAATCATCATTATTATCATCATCGACAGGAGTAAAATCCTAATATGGATGGAGTAATAAAAAAAAAAAAAAAAAAAAAAAAACTTTTAAATTCGTTTTTGTGAAACATAAATTACTGGACGTTAATTGTATTTATAACAAAGAAATGTTTTTTCTATCTATCTATCTCTTTCTTTCACGCACGCATACAAAACCGCAGAAATTTTTTTCTCTCTTTCTCTCTCTCTCTCATAAAATTTTTCCACATGTGAAAGAGATATACAATCGATTATTCAAAACTGACGGTTTTGAAAAAAAAAAAAAAAAAAATTTCGAGGCCAACGACCATTACTAATCGCCATTTCGATTCTTCTTCCACTGAATCGATTATAAAGAAAGTGAAAACTCGAATCACACTTTCGAGTTTTTTATAAAAAAAAATTTTTTTTTTTTTTTTTTTTATTGCAATCATGTGGATTCATCATCGTAAACGTAATCGACCGCAACGTCGCCATATTTTTTTTTTTATGACGTCATTTAAAAAAAATTTAAATTCGTTAATGAAATTTTTGTAATGTAGCAAGCGTAAATTTTCATAGAAGAAATAAATATTATTATTATTATTATTATCGACTGGAAAATTTTTCTACATTTATTTATTTATTTAAAATAAATAAATAATTTCAAGTTTAAATAAATAAATAAATAATAATAATAATAACAATAACGTTTAGTTAATTAGTCGATTTAAATAGTGGTTTCAAGTATTTATTATGCTCCGGTAAATTTTCATGCTCTAATAGTTGAAATTAGTGGTAGTAGTAGTGGTAGTAGTGGTCGTGGCAGTAGTACGACTATTTAGTCGTTAGTCCCACTACTTAAGTACTAACATCACAATCTTTTGTACGAAATAAAAAAGATTCGAAGTGAGACTATTGTAAACATTTTTTTTTTTTTTTTTAGCATCCATTTTAACAAATTGAATCGAATCAATTCTTTCAAAAAAAAATTTTAATAATAATAATAATAATAATATTAATAAGCGTAATAATAATAATAATGATAATAAAAACAGGAAAAAAATAATAATGATAATTATTATCACGAATAAATAAATAAAAAAATAAATTATTAAATTATTAATTAAATCATTATTATTATTTTTTCTTTCAATTTTCTAATCCCGTTTCGTTCGCCATTTTGAATTTTATTACCCCCTCTCCCCAATATTTCGCAAACGATATATTATTATCATTATTATTTTTTTGAGTATAAACACCATCCCTCGCTTACAATTTTTCAGGTATCGGGTTTCAGGTTTTAACCCGACGACGCTCCAATCTAACTTTATTTTGCGCGTATTTATCTCAAGTATTATTATTATTATTACTATCATTATTTATGCGTACGCATTTAATATTATTATTATTATCATTATTATCGCGAGTAAAAAAAAAAAAGGATTTAAAATTAAATTAAACACAAGGTCGAGAAAAAAATTATAATCGTATCCAAGGCTTTTCTTTCAGGTATTTTAAACATCGGCCATTAAGGCAGGGTCGTTTTTTTTTTTTTTTAAATTCGTTTGTACGTACGTGTTTGTGTTTGAAAATTGCAAACAAACAAACAAACAAACATTTAAATGATAATAATGATAATAAAACAAACAAATTAATTTTTTTTTACCTGTAAAATAAATTTTAATAAAAAAAATAGATTTCTTATCAGAGTATAATTGATTAGAAATAAATCGATTGATTATTAACCTTGTTATGTTTTTATATAAAAAAAATTAACGATCGATAATTTAAAGCGTTAAGAACCAATTAAATATTTAAACAAAAAAATAAATTTATTACCCCCTCCCCCTTCCTCCCCACTTATTTATTTCGTACGCGAATCCGTAATACGATTTTTTTTAATAGTCGTTAACACTTATTTATTACTCTTGAATAAATAAATAAATTAATTTTGTGTACCTGAATTTATTTTTATGGTTTTTATTTTTTTTTTAAATTTATTCAATTAACGATCGTCGTTAGTATCAATAATTATTATTATTATCATCATCATGTGACTACGAAAGTTTTTACTAGTACGATTTTAATGGCGTCGTTAGTTTTTTTTTTTACATTCGCGAAAGTAATTGCATCGTTATTTTAGAATTTTTTTTTAAATAAAAAAGATTGGAAAAGAGGTATCGAGTCGTGTCGTGGCAGGAGAATTTTCTACTTCGTAGCCTACCGCATTTCAATTTAAAATGATTTCGATAATTTAACGACGACGGATTTTCGTAACGTAAACAAAAAAAAAAAAAAAAAAAAAATTACATTCGTAAGTTGTTTTATCATCATCATCATCATTATCATTTATTTTTTTTACACGTTGCACAGGTGGGTTAATAATAATAATAATAATAATCAAACGACCTGATTACAATTCAAAAAAATTTAAAAGAAAAAACACTTTCACCGGTTTTAATATTTTTCTACCACGTGATCGCTCAATCAAAACTAAAACCAAAAAAAAAAAAATTTCCAATTCAATATTTGAATTTCACTAATTATTCATCATCATCATCATTATCACTATTATTATTATTATCATTTTATTTATTTAAACATAAATTAAATGCGAATTTTTAATGCGAAACCCTCATTAATTTGTTTCAATAAAATTTTTATTAAATTTTTTCCCTAAGATCGATTAGAACAAATTATCATTATCGTCGTAAATGTAAGAAAAAAATTAAAATTAATTATTTATTTATTTATGTTTATTAAAATAACCGGACGAAAGTAAAAAAAAAAAAAAAAATTTAACGAGAAAATAAAACAATAGATATTAAAAAAAAAAAAAAAGCGGAAAACAAGGAGCCATTTTTATTATTATTACCGTCTGCCAACCTTATAACACATACTAAACGATGCCTAGACGTAATTAATTTACTTAAAGGAAATTCTAAATTTATTTTCTGTCGTTTAAATTTCTACGAAAGGTAAACGTTAAATTAAATTAAATATCATTTCTAAGAAACCCCATTTCATACGGATTAAGGAGTGCCAACATTTAAAAAAAAAAAAAAAAAATTGTCGTTTGTCATGATGTATGTATGTAAGCTATTTCCCGACGTCGTGGAAAAAAATTCATTTACGAAATGCCAACGTAAATTTCATAAATTTATTTACTCTATGACGTTTGTTTTGATTTCAAAAAAATGACGACAGGAGTCGCTTTACGAACCGGAAAATTTGTTTTGGTTTTTTTGGCGGGAAATTTAAAATTTAAAATCAAACCGACCGTTGAGATATTATGAAAATTCGAATTCCGGAACACGCGCGCACGCACACACACACTTTTTTTATTTTATAGCAGGTAGTTATAAGATTGTAATGTAAAATTGTAAGTTAATTTAAACTACATTTGATTACAAAATCACGAGACCTTGTCGGGGAAATAGAATAAAAAAATAAACTACATCGCGTCTGTCAAAACCTGATAAAAATTCTAGAAGAAACGACTGCCAAAAAAAAAATTATTATTATTATTATTATCATTCGTACGCATTCGAATTTGATTATTACAATGCTAAATTATACGAGTAATAATAAAACAATCAATTTTTTTTTTTTTTTTTTTTTCTATTATTCAAAAGTTTTGATTCGAATATTTTCGACACACGATTTTTTTATTTAAAAAAACGGATCACGTGATCATAATAGACATTTTATTATTATTATTATTTATTACCCGTAATAATAAATTTAATAAATTATTGAAAAATAAAGAAAAAATTATCAGAGCGATACTTATACGTCTTTTTAAATAAATTATTATTACTTAACTGCATCTTTCATGGAAGCAAAAAATTTTTTTTTTATAGCAAATTTAAAAGATTTCTTAACGGTAGCAATGAATGAATAAATTTTTTTAAAATAAAAAGACGACGACGAATAGTGCATAATAGAAAAAAAAAACGAATTAAAATGTTAAAAGTTTTTTTTTTCCAATATGGCGCCTGATGTAGTCGTTCTTTCGCATGACGTTTTAAAAAAAAAATTCAAGCAAATAAATAAATGTGTTTGCCATGATGATGATGATGATGATGATAATAATAAAAAACAGTTATAGTCAATTAAAAAAAATTTGTTCGTAATGATCCTTATTTGGAAAATAAATTGAAAAAAATAATAAAAAAAAAAAATTTTTTTAACGAATAACGGATCGATGAATATGGCGCTGGAAAAACGTTCCAGAAAATAATTTATTAAAATAAAAAAAATTTTTTTTTAAAAAAAAAAAAACGGTTTCCAGCATATATTTTATAACTTTTTTTTTATGGATTCCGTGACGCGATTGGTCGAGATAAAATTTTAAAAATTCCCTTCGAAATTTTTATTTTTTTTCTCCTGCCACGTTTTTTTTTTTTTCCTTAAAATAATTATTACGACGAAAAACGTTAAAAAAAATTGTTTCCCCCATAACCCTTATTCATAAACTTTAAAATTTAATTTTTTACAGTTGGCACACCTTAAAAAAAAATGTTCGTGGAATTAGAAAATAAAAGGAAAAAAATTTTCAATTTACGATCAAGTTTTTAAATGCCGACACTTTTGAATCGTCAACTCGACGTGGGCGTGTAAATAATAATAATAATAATAAAATGGGTGTAACGTAATTATTTCAATTTACACCACTTTTAAAAGTTAAGTAATATATTTTCCCCCCCCAATCACCCTACCCCCACCCCACCCCTATCCAAACCTATTTACCCTAAAAGGCGTTAAAAAATTTTTATTTTCCTTTGTTCCTTTGGCAAATTCAAACACGCCTTTTTTATATATATATAATAACAATAATAAATATTAATAAAATTTTTTTTTTTTTCGTAAGTTTCGCTTTAATAAAAAAAAATTTTCGAGGTTGGGGGGGGAGGTTAATAACGTCACGCAGTGTCGCCAACACACGCACACACACAGGCTCAGTTGGATATACGTTGTATATGTTTTTTTTTTTTTTTTTAAACAATTTTCTGTCAAAACAATTCAACTATTCTGTCGTCGTAAGTCGTTGGTGTCGTATAACACACACAAAATGACAAACCACATACTGTTCGATACGTCCATTTTTTTTTTTTTCAATTCGATTAATAATAATAATAATAATAATAATAATAATAATAATAATACGAAACGTTTTTTTTTTTTTAAAACTACCGGAGTTTAAAAATTTATTATTACCTAATAAAATATTTAAAATTTTTTTTTGTTGTTAAAAAAAACTTGTCGAAAATAAATAAATAATTCATTAGTTTTTTTAAAAAAAAGATTTTTTGCAGAAGAAAGACATCAAAGACCCCAAAGAGAGAGAGAGAGAGAGAGAGAGAGAGAGAGAGAGATAGATAGAGATCCCTTTGGGTCATTTTAATAATAATAAAAAACTTGAAAATGAAATTTTTATACCTGACAAACCTGAATGCAAAAAAAAATCGAATTCGTTACGTTTATAAAAATTTTAAAACAAAGGAATTTTTTTTTTTTTACCTTTGTCAAAAATTTATTTTCCTTTGTTATTATAATTTCGGTTTACACACACACACGCTTTGAAAAATTATTATTAAAACAACAACAACAACAACAAGAAAAAAAAATGGCGGGTATTAATTTAAAATAATGATAAAACTAAAAAAAAAAAGATAATGGCGCACGTATTATGTCTGATAACCTTTTCATTCTTTTTCTTAACGATAACCTTTTCTTTTTTAAATAAATTTACGAATAAATATGTTTACGACCCTCGAAACATTCATCAAAATTTACGTGTCTTCTCTCTCTCTCTTTTTTTACTCTATGAATTTTTAAAATAAAATTTCATAGAGTAAAAAAATAATAATAAACGTGATTGTTTGTTTGTTTTTCTTTTACGTACACACGAAATTGCATTTTAATTTTTTAAATTTACACACGATAGTTCGTCGTGATTTTATTAAATAATAATAATAATAATAATAATAATAATAATAATAATAATAATAATATATATTCAAAATTATTTTAGGGTAAAAAAAAAAAAGTTGCAAACCTTGACCTGACCCACTTGTCTTAAGTTAATCCATGCGAGAGAAAAAAATAACAGGGCTTTTGTTTACGTTATTTATTTATTTATTATTATTATTATTATTATTATTACGTAATAATTAATATAATCGTTTGTTACCCGAGTTAAATACGTTTGTTAATAAAGGTAATTAAAAAAATTCTTTAAATTATTATTATTATTATTGTTAATTTACAAATCGTTTATATTTATTTACCCTGAGGTAAAAAAAACGATAGGAAAATAATAATAATAATAATAAATATTTTCCGACGGATAAAAATCGTCGATGGCGACGATGACGACGATAAACCAATTAAATTCCATTGGAAAATTTTTAAAAAATGAATTAGATAATAATAATAATAATAACGAGAAGAAAATAAAATAAAAAAAAATTTCCGAATTAGATCGATGAAAAATCGTGATTTCTTATATTCGTGACTCAACGTCTCGAATTTGTACTGCTCCCCACCCCCCCCCTTTTCACGAAAGCCCCCCATTCGACAACCGACCAACCTTCAACTTGAATTTGATGGCAATTAAAAAAAAAATTGCATAATTCATCGCAATTTTTTTCAATAACAAATATTTTTATTTTCATCTCTGATACGTGAGTACATTTTCACGATGCCATTTTCTCCCTCTCCCTCTCTCTCCCCTGTCTATCTCTCTCTCTTTTATTATCATTGTTTTCACGAATCACATTTTTTTATTTTTTCGACCAAGGTGAATTACCTTTGCATAATTTCTTATTTAGAAAATTTTTTCGTTTATTTAATAGTCAAAATTAAAATTCATCATCATTATCATCATCATTATCATCATCATCGTCATCGTCATCGTCATCGTCATCATCATCATCATCATCATCATCATCATCATCATCATCATGGAAAATTTATACGTAAAACTAAGTCAGAGATTTTTTTTTTTGATATTGATAAGAGATAACGTTACTAATAATCGATTTAAAACCGTCACGTGATTTAAAACCGTCTATGACGTCATTTTCATTCATTTCCGTTTTTTTTTTTTTAAATAAATAATTTAAATATAAAATTTTCCTTCGAAACGATACGCATTCGTAAATTTTAAATAATTTTATAAAAAAAGAAATCAATCACCCTAATAACCTTAACGACAAAAGTTTTGGGGGGCAAATATGGCGGAACGACAGAAAAAATAAAAAGGAAAGTTTTTAAATATTAATATAACCTCGAGAGCAAATTTCATAGAGAGGTCTTTAAAAAAAAGAAATTTTTATTAACACTCTTCAAGGTGTAGTTTTATTAACATATAAAACCACTTTAAAAATTTCCTAAATATTTTCTTTTCCTTTAATAAAATTTAATCAACTTCCGGTTTTTGTTAAATCATTTCCGTAAAGTTTTTTTTTTTTTTTAAAAAAATTATTTAAACGATTTCGTCGTTTTATTTTTAATACCCTATCGTTTATTATTAATTAAAATCCAAAAAAAAAATTTTTTTTTTTGGGATGAACGGAAAAAATGTTGCCAACTTAAAATTTTTTTTTATGACGTCATACAAAAAAAAAATTTTCACTTTTTTTTTTCGGTATAAATCCTTGACGGTATCGTCGATCAAATGTCATAGTACACAAAAAAAAACCTGTTCGAATATTTTTTTTTTTCATTGATATATGCAACAGGTACTGATTAATTAATCGATTCGAGAAAATAATAATAATAATAATAATAATAATAATAATAATAATAATAATAATGATGATAATAATTTGATTACGTAGTGTTGGTATTTATTTAGTTTATTTAATTTCATTAGAATTTTCTTTTATTAATCGTTTCCGAAAAAAAATAACAAATTTTCTTTAGTTTCCAATTCCGAGAAGGTCTTTTTAATTGTGGTTGTAAAATTTTTTGTTTTGATTCATAATTTTCCGATAGATTTTTTTCCAGAAAGTTAGATGATTCCAAAATGCTTTCGTAATTTATAAACAAAAAAAACAAATTTAAATTTTTAATTTGATTTAGCGGGAAGGAGAGAAAAAAAA
>NW_002987177.1:10544-16507 GCF_000006295.1 Pediculus humanus corporis | reverse complement strand
TATACTGAAGAAGAGAGAGAGAGAGAGACAGAAAGCAAATGTTGATGAGGCTGCTGAAAAAAGAGAGCTGGAGCAAGTGTTGCAGAAGATGTTGAAGAGAGAAAATAAATGTTGTTGATTATACTGAAGAAGAGAAAGTGAGATAGAGTAGGTGTTGATGAGGATGCTGAAAAAAGAGTGAGATAGAGAAAGAGAGCACACGTAGATGAGGATGGTAAAGAAAGAGAGAGAGAGAAAAAGAGAGAGATAGAGCAAGTGTCGATGAGGATGCTGAAGAAAGAGACCTGGAGCAAATGTTGATAAGGATACTGAAAAAAGAAAGAGAGAAAAGAAATGTTGATTATGCTGAAGAAGAGGGAAAGAGAGAGAGAGAGTAAGAGAGAGCGAGAGCTGGAGCAAATGTTGAACAGGATGCTGAGAAAGAGAGAGAGAGAAAATGTAAAAGAGGATGCTAAAAAAAATGGGGAAATTAATTAAACTAATATCATTATTAAAAGCCTTGAATTTCGTTGTTAAAACTTTACGCTTAAAAAAAACACCGACATTCCTTTTTTTTGTTTATAATTTTTAAGGTGAGATTTACCGGTAATTACAAAAACTTTTCATCATTTTGTCTTCTGCTACTATTAACATTCGTTTCCTTTAATCTTTTGCCACGTAAAAAAATTTTTTTTTTTTTTTTTTATAAAATTAAATTCACTTTAATTAACATAAATATTATTACCTTGATATGATAAATGAATCGCGGTACGATTAGGTACTAGTGGTAGTACCGGCATTCACACACAAAACCAACCGATTTTTCGCATCATTAAACAAAAAAAAAAAAAATTTTTTTTATAACCGTCAAGGATCCGCATAATCGAATAAATTATGTGAAATTTCCTACCGACATATAAACGCGTGGAAAAAAAAAATTTCTTAAATTTATGACGTCACATTATTAAATAAATAAATTATTTATAACTCGGAACCGTTCACGATGTTAAAAAAAAAATCGATGTTGCAAAATTTACCGACAAATGATTAAAAATGACAATAAAAAATAAATAAATTATTTAAACAATAAAATTATAAATGGGTCATTAAGTTAAAGGTTAAAGGTTAAAAATGACAGAATAAAATGGTGGAGGCGGTTAAAACTTGTCAAAAATTTTGATAACTCTTATCAAACAGTAAACAATTAAAATAAAATAAAAAAATTCACACACGTGGGTGGGGGGGGGTTTTAATTTTTCGCATCGAATTTTTACTCGCATCGAACAATTGACTTATTGTTTACGTTAAGATAATAATAATAATAAGTATTACTTAATAAATAAGAACCAAATTTTTAATAATAATAATAATGATAATAATAGACAAAATCGATCGAATTCGCATTCGATGCGTAAAAAAATTTAAATTACGCGAACCTTACGTGTGTGCACGTGAATATTATTATTATTATTATTATCGTTTTGTTATCAGTGCGGGGGTGCGCTCGTTTACCCATTTTTTCGAAATGAATGAATGATAATTAAAAATCACGTGATGTTAATATTATTGAAATTATAACATTAATTCCGCAGTACAGAAAATGGTGTTGAAAAGAAAACATTTACAGAAGCAGACGAAAAGGATAAACAGGAAACATTATTATTATTATTATTATTATTATTACTAATAAGTATCGATTGGAATTTTTTATTTGAAATTAAATTTATTTGGGTTTTAATGACGGGTACGAGACGGTAAATAAAAAAAAAAAAAATTTTTTTCGTTACGTTTTTTAAAATCGTGGCATTAGATTTGAAATAATCGAACCTGCGGTTTTTTTTTTATTTCTTACACGAATTTTTTCACACGTTTTCAAACGACCGGAATCTTTTATTATTATTATTATTATTTCCACGTTCGTTTAATTTTACGATTAAAAAAAAAAAAAAAATATTCGAAAGGTTTAGCCTTCGCAAAACAACCTTTTCAACCTTTTTCACACCAACCGTCACGATTATAAATTAATTCAAGGGTAAAATACAAATCATGCATTACGCGGGTAATAATAATAATAATAATAATATTTTCAATTAGCTACCTGACAGGAAGCTGAGCAAAAACAAAAACCTGAATTCATTTCCATAATAATAATAATAATAATAATAATAATAATAATAATAATAATAATAATAATAATAATAATAATAATAATAATATAAAATTTTTTCCTTTCTCGTTAAATTAAACGAATAAAAAAAAATTTATAATTGGCAAAACCGAAGAGTTTTTTTTTTAATTGCCGTCATTCGTTGAATGTTTTTAATTTAATAAGAAAGTTCAAAGTTCAAATTTGAAACCTCACAAATATTATTTAATAATAACGACTAACTTGCAAAAAAACAACAACGTTACGATCGCATAACCATTTCCGTATGTTATTTATTTATTTAAAAAGTTTAAAGTTTAAATTGGTGGTGTCGTAATGCACACCGTAACGATTATCGAATATTAATTATTATTATTATTATTTCCTTCCCTGTCGTACCGCCATTTTTAAAATATTTAACTCATCGAAATAAGAAAAATAATTTACACACGTGTATGAGAATAGTAATTAATTATTATTTATATATGTTTTCGAACGCGGGTGTGTGTGTATACGATAAAATAATTACCTTTCGTCTTGTTTCCTTTTTCCCCTCGCCCCCCTTTCTCCCACCCACCCTCCCTCCCCCCTCCAAATGCGGATATGATACGAGTGTAATGAATGGTAGAAAAAAAAGAGGAAACGTACGTGCAAGCAAAACATTCGGCAAAATATCCTTAGCATTCATTTTGACCAGGTAGCGTGACCGGTTATCAAGGTTCGAATAAAACATTCGAACCTAAAAAAAAAAAAATTAATGTTTTAATAATTTATCCAAAGATATTTTCTCGAATGATGCGGTTAAATAATAATAATAATACCCATGATGATGATGATAATAATAATAATAATAACGAAACGTATTATCAAATTGTTAATAATAATTTTGACCGTGTTAAAAAGGGTACCGTCGTACTCTTTACTATACGAAAACTTTACACGCGGATTTAATAATAATTAAGCAGACGACGACGACGACGACGACGACGCCGATGATAATAATGATAATAAAATGAAATAATTAAATGTATAAATTCGTGTGATATAAATTCACTACTAACTAACTGTATTGTTGTTAAAATTTTAAATACGATTTTAGGGACTCCCCGCTTTGAATTTAAATTATTATTATTATTATTATTGTATTAATGCCCACACACGTTGTTTGCATTGTCGTCGTTGCATCAATAAAAAAAAAAAAAATTTTTTTTCTCATTATTATGCAAAATACTAGGCATAATAATAATAATAATAATAATAATAATAATTTTATTTCCGATAATCCAAACGCATCATGATTTTGCCTATGCGGCATTTTTTATGCGTCATGAAATTCTCATGGAGAAAATTTTTTTTTTTCCATTGAAATTTACAAAATCGTGATTTAACCATCAATAAAATTAATAATAATAATAATAATAATAATAATAATAAAAATAATAAAAATGATGGTGATAGTACGTAAACAAATAAACCAATAATAATAATTTTTTTTTTTTTGTTATATTTATGAGGTACGATGTCGTGTTACGGGTCATTGCACATTCTTTTGTTTTTATTTTTCGCGGGGGACCGTTTTTTATTATTTTAATCGGGGGGGGGAAGGAAGGGGGGTATATGATTTTTTTCGAACGCACGCGTACGCGATCATCATAATATTTTTACAAAAAAAAAAAAAAAAAAAAAAAAAGTTAATATTCGCGTGAATATAAAATCGAGAAGTCAACCTTGAATTTTTTTTAAAAATCAAACCCGATCAGGTTTGATATTATTATTATTAATATTTAGAATCAGGTGCGTGCGTGTGCGTGAGAGGTAAATTGCCCAATTATTACTTCCGAGTAATTTTTTTTTTTTTTTTTTAATATTAATTTTGATGAGTTAAAAAAACCGAGCTTGGAGTAAAAAATTAAATTTTTTATTAAAATTTTTCATTCGGTTCCCTACCGCCCCCCCGGAAATTCGACACCCTCCCTCCCCCTTATACGCACGCGTTATTTTTCGATCGATCTTACGTAATTTTTTGCCGATAAAAAAAAAAAAAAAAATTTGTGAAGAAGATTATGAGGGAAAAAATAATAATAATAATAATAAGTTAATTATTGATTCGATTTCAACTTTTTTTTTTTTTCCACCAAATACAGGTTTAATAATAATTTAAATAAGAAGTTTCGTCGTTTTACTTGTCACCTTAGTTATCATACCGAAATTTATTTTAAACGAAATCTTTTTATTTTTTATTAAATTTCCTATTTCGAGTAACGATTTGTTTTGTGCAAAAAAAACTATCACGTATGAAACAACAGTCAAATAAAAGAAAAAAAAAAAATTTTTTTTTTGTGACACCGAAATTATCAGAGCGATCACTTTTTATCATTATTATCATTATTATTATTATTATTATTATAATTACATACATTATTCTAGTTTAATTGCTAGGACGACATTTTTTTTTTTTTTTAATTGGACATGCGATTATTGTTACCGTTTAAAAGTGTTACGTTGTCCGTGACACCGAATTTTTATTTTTGAAAAATAATAATAATGATGATGATGATCGGTTTTGAAAATTTTAAATGTCTTAAATAAACTTCTTCTTACCCGCCCCCATCCCCACCCCACCCCCGCCCGACCACCTGCAAAAACGTCACAAACGTATTCCCGCAGGAATTTTTTTTATTGATGTTGTCGTCGTCGTCGAAATGAAAATTTAATCGTAAAAAAAAAAAAAAAAAAAAAACACATGGAGAGCTACTGTTAATTATTATTATTATTAATAAATTTTGATATGATTCAAAACCTGTTTTGCTCCTATCAATGTAATTTATATGAATCGATGCGCGGTTTGTAATTGTTTACTGCATTTTTTTTTTTTTTTTACGAATTTAAAAAAAAATTTTTTTTTTTACGAATTTAAAAAAAAATTTTTTTTTTTTGTTTCGATTTCGTGAGTTTTGCTGCGGGTAAAATTACCGACAGCAAAAGACAAAAAAAATAAAAAAAAAAAAAAAAAAGAAAACTCACCATTTTAAAAATGTTTCTTCGATATAAATCCGACACCAATCAGAATCATTTTAATATTCGATCCTTTTTTTTTTATTATAAAATAATCTTCGAAGACGTTGTTGTTGCAATGCTGTCGTAATTCTTCTTAAAAAAAAGTTTAAAAACAATTTTTCCAGTTATTAATTATTACTATTAATTAATTTCACTTTAATACACAAACGCTAAAATTTTCACACGCGATACCGCATATTATTATTATTATTATTATTATTATCACGTTAAACTACAGCGAAAAAAAAACTTATAATAATAATAATAATAATAATAAGAAAATTTTTTTTTTTATAACGTAAACGTACGAATGTTTGATATAATGTATTAAATTAAATGGTTGAACTCGAATCGAGAGTCAAACTCGAACTGATATTGTGCACTCGCGAGCGAGTAGAAAAAAAAAAAAAAAAAAGTTGAATCGACTTTGTGAAGGTACCAACAGTTGGTGGTGGTACCAAGACACGAGTGCCAACCGACGACTTTTTACTTTACATCTTTACGTATAAAATTTGTTTTTTTTTTTCCTTTTTCTTTTTCTTTCTTTTTCTTTCTTTCTTTTTCACATTAATTCATCTATTGTTCTTTTTTGTTTTTCTTTCTTTTTCCTCTTTCGTATGGTTGTTGTAATAATCATGAATCGATTGACATGATAGGACCAGAATCTAAAAAAAAAAAAATTTAATTCAATATTACACACATACTTTTCTTTTTTTATGTAATTTCGTAGGAGTTTTTTTTTTTATTGTTTTGCGAGGGTGAGGGAGGGGAAGGGAGGGAG
>NW_002987177.1:9239-10132 GCF_000006295.1 Pediculus humanus corporis | reverse complement strand
TTTTTTATTTGCTAAATTTTTGTAAAATTAAAATCGTGACGTTGGTTTACCGTTTTTCTTTTTCCCTTTTTCATAATTTTTTTTTTTTTTTGCTACGGTTAAGTATGAATTTTTTTTCAAACGAATAAAAAAATAATGATAATGATAATAATAAAGTATGCAACGAAGAATGTTTTTTTTTTTTTCCTATTGTTTTGCTGTCATCAATTTTTCAATATTATTTATTAGATAATAAATTCCGTTTGTTGAGAATTTTTTTTCATTCTTATTTGCGTAGCTTCTTGAATCGATCGTTTCCCCCCCCCCCCTATTCGATACCGTTATTTGAAATTTGCTTTTATGCGCCAATGATTATAATTTTTATTATTATTATCATCATTATTTAACTTTCCGTTGTATTATGCGTCGTCTGCTGTTCCGGAAAGGTTTTTTCACCGTCATACTCCACAACGAAAAAAAAAAATTCTTTTATTTAAATTTTTATTAAAACGATACGAATAATAATAATAATTCACTTTAATAATTTAATAAATAAATAAATAATTTAATAATAATAATAATAATAATAATATTATTGTCAATTTTGTAAACAAATATGACTTTCAAAACATGTGGAAAAATTTTTATTACATAAAAAAAAAAAAAACGTTTCGAATGACGTGAAAAACCGTTAAATTTAACGTAACGATTTTTTTTTTTTAAATTTGAAAAAAAAAGTTTTCGCACGTTATACGCACGTGCGAACACCCCCGCAGTCACGCACGCGCACGTATTCACGTAAAAAAAAAAAAAAACCCATGCGAAAGTCACACAAGTTTGAATTTTCACCATTCATCGAGTTAAAAGATTTTGTTTGTTTCGAGTCATTTTTTTTTACTTAACGTAACGTTAGT
>NW_002987177.1:7827-8342 GCF_000006295.1 Pediculus humanus corporis | reverse complement strand
AAACATCCACAACCAACAACAATTAACACTTAAATAATATACCCAACCAACTAAAAGTTAGTTTTTACCTGATGCTGGTGATAGTCGATAAACATTATTAAAAAAAATATAAAAAAAACTTTGACGGGATGGAATGAATTTTTTTTTTTTTCTGCTACCACGATCAGGAAAAATATTTCGCGTCGCGTCGCGTAATTAAGAAACGAGGAAAAGAAAAAAATTTTTTTTTTTTCGAATCAAAAAAAAAAAAAAAAATTATTTATTTTCCCTTTGGGGTTAACCAAATCGTGAAACTTTTTATCAACTCACGTCACGTGATTAGCGGATAAAAACAAAATAAAGACGTCGCTTGAAAAAAAAAACAAAGAAAATTTACATGCGTTCGTGCGTGTTGAAAACTTTTTTTTTTTTCTTTCTTTGTTAAATCTCTAACATCTCTCTTTCTCTCTCTCTCTCTCTCTCTCTCTCTCTCTCTCTATCTATCTATCTATCTATCTATCTATCTCTCTCTCTCT
>NW_002987177.1:4975-7222 GCF_000006295.1 Pediculus humanus corporis | reverse complement strand
CTCTCGTGTAAATTATTTTCATATGTCATCGAACAATCGTCGATCTCTTTTATTATTATTATTTTTTTTTCTTCCTCCTGCATGCATAAAAAAAGTTTTTATTAACTTCCATTATTATTATTATTATTATCATTATTATCATATATTATTATTAGTTTTTTTTTTTTTTTAAACCTTTTTATAACAATTTTATATTAATTCCAGTTTAGAAAAATATCTTTACAATTTCCACATCTTTATTAATTTTTTTTTTTTAATATTATTAGAAGTACATGTTTTGTAAAATAAATATTTAAAAAAAATTATGTATTATTACATAAATTAAATTTTAATTTATTTATTAATAATTAAAATTTCGTGACACTTGAAAAAATAAATAAATAAATAAATAATTTGCAATAAAAAAAAATAAAAACAGGTTTAATTAAAAAAAAAAAAATTATTTATGTTGGAAAGAAAATTTTTAAATTTTTTTTTTCCAATAAGTAAATTTTGATTTCTTGTTACGACAAATTATTATTATTATTATTATTATTATTATTATTATTAATTATTAATTATTATTATTATTATTATTATTATTAAAATGTTTTGCACCGAACGTTTTCGTTTTTTTTTTTTTGCACTTTTTCAAACATTCGTTCCATTCACCATTATTATTATTATTATTTTTACTTATTAATCGGCCGTTTTTTTAGTACATTTAAATGTAAATAAATAATATTACGTAATCACGTGACTTTGAATAATAATAATATTTAAACGGGGGGGGGGGATAAATATACGAGCAAGAATTAAATTTTCCAGTGGAAAAAAAAAAAAAAAAATTAAATGAAATTAAATTAATTTATTTATTACCAAGTTCAGTGACTCCTCCCCTTCCTCCCCCGCTTTCCCTTCCTTTCCCCGCCTTCCGCCTGCCCCTCCCTTCTCCTTCCTCCCGCATATGCGTGTACACACATACGTGTACATTATTTAAATATATTTATCAACACGGTAATTAATTATATTCGTTGATGCGAAAAACAAAAATAAAAAATTATTTATATATGTGTGCGTGCGTGCGTGCGTGCGTGCGTGCGTGCGTGTGCGTATGCGTACGTAAGTGGTAAAAGTTAATGAATGGATGAAAAAAAAATTTTTTTATTTTTTACCAAAACAAAAAATTAATATTTTTAAAAAAAGTAAATTTAAAACAAATAAATATATATGTAAGAACTAGTTTGGTGAGTAAAAATTTTAAAAAAAAAATGGAGATAAGTACTCTTGCCCTTAAGATACAAAAAAAAAAATGAATTTTGTTTTTTTTTTTTTTTTTCGATATACTCGCCATTGTTGTTTTTTTCGATATATCGATATCTCGAATCAATTTTTAAAATAAATTTTACGTTTGCTTAACGATATGTAAACATAATTTAAAATGTGAGAATAAATAAAAGTAAAAGTTTTAACTTAACCAACGAACCGTTAATTAAATAAAATTAATCAACGACGAAAAATAATTAATAAATTATCGATGATGATGATGATAATGATAATTTTTAGTCAATATCGGTCAGTAGACTATGAACAAAAAAAGAATTCCCCCCCCTTCCCCTTCCCCCTCCCCGCCCCCGAACGAACAAATTTGTCACAGTTTATTAAATAAATTTATGATTATTGATGAAAAAACGAACGTGGAACGAGACAGAGAAATGTGAAGAGGTTTATAAGAAAATAAATTAGTCCGAATCGAATTTTTTTAAACGAATACGATAAAAGAAGATTTAAAAAAAAAAAATGGTTTCTTCTTATAGTTAAAAATTAAGGTTCAGGTACGTAAATAAAACTCACACACGGTTGAATTTTAATTTTAACATTCGCATCTTAATTAATAAATACCCGGTACCTCTTTTTTACATAAATAAATTAACCGGTTAATTTGTTATAATTATTTACACCTGATCAAAAAAATTTTTTTTTTTTTTTTTAGAAATTTTCGTTCGTGTCATTTTTTTTGTTTAAGTATTAAAAAAATATTAGATTTTGAATTTTAACTTACACAACCAGCTTCTTTACCCTCTGGCTAGCTAACCGATTTTGCGGCTAACATATTCAAAGTTTGATGCCCATTATAGAGCGGTTATTGATCTCTGCCAGTAGTGCCAGCGACTCTGATAAAAAAAAAAAAAATTTCATCCTTTGTAGTACCTGAACCCAAAAAAAAAACATACATATGTATATTTTGTCTATTTATTTATAATCCTT
>NW_002987177.1:2407-4102 GCF_000006295.1 Pediculus humanus corporis | reverse complement strand
ATCATCATCATCATCACTCCATACCGATGTTTATTTCCATAAATTATTATTAAAAAAAAAATTATTTTTGATTAATTACGATGATAATAATAATTAATTTTCCGTTCGTTTCTATATATATATATTTTTTTTAAATCGTCGTATTTTTTATTATCGTTAATGCCACGATAAAATTAAATTAAGTTTATGTACGAACGTTTGGAAAAATCTTTAAACGTAAAGTTTTAAATGTATATTTTGCGAACGCCATTTTTATTATTATTGCAAAGTCATTTTTAAACAATCATTTAAAAAAAACTATCTATTGCCACAAAGAAACGGTTTACCAATTAAACCTTACATCTTTCTCTCTCTCTCTCTTTATCTCTCATCACACTGTCGCGTTTTTTAATAAAATCTTATTAAAATATATACGTATAGATTTAACGATTGATTTTTATCACTTTTATAACTATTTATCATTAATCAAGTCGTAAAAAACTTTTTTTTTTTATCAATTAAAAATTGAAAAAGAAAATAAAAGAAATTTTTTTTTTTTTTAATTTAATACCTTCGTGCCTGAAAAAAAAAAAAAAAACAAACGTGGTCGTGAAATATGTAATTAACTAAAATAAAAATAAAATATCGTCGTTTACACGTTTGTTCGTTTGTTTGTTTGTTTGTTATCAATAAAAAAAAATACCGTAATGTATATTATATGTAATTTTGTGGAAGGTAACGAATTCTATGATTTTAAACCTCCCCGTTAAATAAATAAATAAATTTTTTCGATGGGTTAATTTGTTTGTTACAACAAACAAAAATGTTTGTTGTAACAAACAAATTTAATGCGTTTGTTTTTGTTTTTTTTGGATAATTTTATTCTTACCGTTAGTTACGTTTGTTAATTTGTTATCCATTTTTTTGCAAATCGATAATAACATTTATTTTCCCTTCGGAAAGAACAAAACAAAAAAAAATTTTTTTTTTTTTTTTTTGTAATGTTGGCAGTATCTATTATTTACACTCGAACGTATTAAACCGTGTAATCATTTATTTATTTATTTATTTTATAGAATCTTTTCGAATGTTTAAATGTAAAAAAAAAAAGCGAAATGTTTGTTAAGTTGGTAATAAACGTTTTAATTACTTTTAACTTACTACCCACGACCTCTAGGGGGCGGGGGAGGGGGAGGGTACGAACGTTACGTAACACGCACGTGAAATCCTACCGAGTAATAAAAAATTATTTATTAAATAAAAATATTACCGTAATAAATGAATGAAAAATTATTGGAGAAAAAATTATTAATAAAAAATTAATAAAATTATAACGAATATTTTTTTTTTAATTACGGTAATATTTTCATTATTATTATTATTATTATTATTATTATTATTATTATTATTATTAATATTATTACCATAAAAGGAAATCGTAAGAAAAAAAAAATAAATACATTTTCGAGTCGAAATTTAAATTTGTTTCCGTTTGAAAAAAAAATAAAATTATTCATTTATAATTTGTTATTTCCGGTTTTATTAAAATTACTCGAATGTAAATAAATTAAAAATATTAAAATTTGTTTGTTTGTTTGTTTGTTATTGTTTAATAAACAAACGTAATGATAATAATAATAATAATGATTTTTTTTTGTCACGATTTACCTTTTTTTTTGCCATTATCTAAAATTATAAATGATTTTTGGGGCGTGG
>NW_002987177.1:0-1230 GCF_000006295.1 Pediculus humanus corporis | reverse complement strand
AAAAAAAAAAAAAAGAAAGAAAAATTAAAACGGGAAAATTTAACGCTTTCGGCCCGAGAAAAACGGATTTTTACGAAAAAAAAAAAAGATGGCGGACGGTACGAATCCTAACCGGAAGTAATTGTAAATATTTTTATAAGTTTTGATTGTTGTTACGTTTAATGATTATAAATATTTAGTTTATAATTTCCTGTTTGTTTTTAATTATTATTAAAACGGAAAAGTATAAATTATTTTTAACAGGGATACCAACTTAAATTTTAAACCGCGCCCTTATAAATCTTATCGAATCGTTTTCGTATTTGTAAAATTTTTGAATTTTCCCGCGTTAATTTAAAATTTAATTATTATTATTATTAATCGTTTTCGTTCTATTAACCAAATCTTATCGTCATCAATTAGTTTTTAAAAAATGTAAATCATTTTTGACTTTCTCTAAAAAAAAAAAAAAAAAAAAAAAAATTGACGTAATCCATCACCTTTTTTTTTGAACGTCAAAAAGAATCGCCAATGAATTTTAAAAAAATCTTTTGTTTCCTAACAACAATCGTCCGAAAATAACAACAACAAACAACAAACGAAATGAATTTTATTTATTTATTTGTATGTCTGTCATTCATACGAATTTTTAAAATAAATTGTAATTAAATATATTAATCACTTGCATTTATTTATTTTTTTGTTTGTTGTTTGTCCTTGTAATGAAAAAAAAAAAAAACCAATTTGAATAATAGTTATTAACTTTTCGTCCATCTTTTTTTTTTTTCTATGAATTTTCAGTATGGCCAACCGTATTTCGAACGCGGTCATTTAAAAAAAAAAAAAAAAAACACGTTTCTTTTTACTGCCCACGTTAAAAAAAAATTTAAATTTTATTTGATTGATTAGTATTAGTTTATTTTTTAGTTAATGTATTAAAAAAAATGTTTGTTGTTGTTGTTGTTGTACTTAATTAAAATCGAAACGATGTAAAAAAAAATTTTTTTTTTTTTTTCGAGAACGTAAATTATTTTGTAAAAAAAAAAAAATACCGACTTACAAAATCAACCGAAATTTTTTTTTTTTTTTTGTCTTGTTCCACGTTAAAAATAATTATTGATGTATAATCAAACTATAGAGGAACTATAATAATTATTACGAAATTTTATTATTATTAAAAAAAATCGAAACCATGTGAAAAATCCTTTCGAAACAATGAAAATTAATAATAATAATAATAATAATAATAAT
>NW_002987178.1:7490-13185 GCF_000006295.1 Pediculus humanus corporis | reverse complement strand
AATAATAATAATAACGTAAATGTTAAAATTGATATCGATACTTATACTAAAATTTAATTTAAAAATAAAAAAAAAAAAATTTTCTAATGACACTTTAAAGTAATAAAAATTTAAAAAATAATTAAAAGTAATTTTAAAAAAATAAAAATAAAAAAAATTTTTTTTTGGCGGGAAATTTAAAAAAAAAAAAAAACAACAAAACGGATGTAAAATTTAAATAAAAAAAATAAAATGGATAATAAAAAATAAAATAAAATAAAAACTTACGTGTAAAAATATTTATAAAAAAAAAACAAAAATATTCTTAACCGTTGCGTGTAAGAAAAAACAAACGCGAAATAACAAACAACAATTCAAGACAAGTTACGAATGTGTAGTGACGAGTTACTCGAGCCAAATGTGGGCCCTCTCCTCATTCATTATCAATAATAATAATAATAATGATAATAATAATGATACGGGACTGGCTCCGTTTTCGGAATCAATGCGAAAAACAACAACAACAACCAACCAACCAACAAACGAACCAAAACAACATCGACAACAACAACAACTAGTACTACTACTACTACGAATTTTCTTATCGTTATTATTATTATCATTATTAGTATTATCGTCATCGTTATTATTATTATTATTTTTTTTTTCAAAAGCTGGACACGACATAAAATGTTGGTGGAGTTATCATCATCATCATCATTATTATTTGTTCTTTGAAACGCCTTTCACCATCTTCTTGTTTTCTTTTTATTTTTTATGCGTGCATACGTATACCTGAACCTGGAAGCGATAATAATAATAATAATAATAATACAATTTTTCATTTGATGATTTTTATTTCGCTTCTAAGAAAATTTTACTGATTCCTTTTTTTTTCTCATCTGATAATTATAGTTTGTAAAAAATTATTTTTTCCATTTTTTTTTTTTTTTTGACGTCATTAATGATCCGAATCCTTAGCAAAATGTTTTGGTTTTTAGGGTTAAACGACCGCAAAAAGTTGGTCGTGGGTGTTTTTAACCTTGTTAAATGACAAACGTTCAAGGGAAAATTATCGAATTAGGTGACTATAAGCAGATGAAAAATTTTTACGTTAAACATTAATCGAACAATGAGGGAAAGCGGGGCGTAAAAGAGAAGAAAGAATCCCTCCCCTCTCCCCTCCTCCCAAAAAAAACAAAAATTAAATAAATAAACAAATTGTTTTTATTTATGATGTCGCATGGTAACTTCCGGTCACGAAAACATAATTTATATATATATATATATATAAACATAAATTTGTTTTTAAATGTTTAACCTCCTTGAAAATGTTTTTTCGTCGTCGTCACGGGAACGATTTATTATTATTATTATTATTATTATTATCATTATCATTATTATTAAACTTTTTTTTTTACTCTATGGATTACGCAAAAATAAAATTACCTAATTTTTCTTTTTTTTCCCCCAAATAAACATAATAATTTTTATTTATCACTTAATAAAAACGAAAATTTTTTTTTTATGAAACAATTTGTTGTTTCGGTTGTTATTGTTATTGTTGTTGGTTGTTGTTGGTTGTTGTTGGTTGTTGTTGGTTGTTGTTGGTTGTTGTAGAGTAATTTTAAATTACTGCTGAACAAAACGATCGGTTGTTTTTTCCGTTAAATGATTTTTAGAAAGTAACGTTTTAGTTTTTTTACTTTTTTTTTTTTGTTTTGTAAGATTTTATTATCATTATCATTATCATTATCATTATTATTATTATTATTATTATTATTTAAACCTCAAAGGTTTTTTCTAAAGATTTTTACGCCATTTTTGTTTATTTTTTTTTTTTTAAACATAAAGGCCGCCCATATTTGGTTTGTTTATCTCAATTTAGATATAAATTTTCTTATTGTTTATAAAAAAAAAAAAATTTGATTTAACATGTTTTTAATACGAATTATTCTATTATTATTATTATTATCGCGTTTAATAAAATTTTTTTTTTTTTGTAACGAAACCGGATATGGTGATTGTTTTTTCATTTTATGTCGATTTGTATCTTGATCGTTGTAGCAGAAGAATTTTAAATAAGTTTAATTTTAAATTGCGAAATCGTTTTAATACCGTTTTATTATTATTATTATTATTATTATTATTATTATTAAACGGATGATTAATTTTCACGTGTTTTAAGGGTTTTGCTGATGTAAATGTCAGGTATGCGGCGTAAAAAAGAAAAAAAGCTTTTCCGAACGGTGGAAAAACCGCATGGGAACCTGTCGAAGGTTACGAATGACGAAGGTCGTTTTTTGATGCCAAAAAAAAAACCCCGAACGAGATGAAAACGGGTGGAAAATTCTAAAAAGTTTTAGAAAAATCCCATTTAAAAAAACCGGAAACGAATGAGAATAAGTTTTTCGCCCATAAATATTTTTAAAAAATTTGGCATCGTCTGCTTTTAATTTTAAAATAATTAATATCCGGTCCGTCGGTAAAAATACGAATGACGCAGCATTACACTTATGTATCATTTTTATTTTAATAAGAAAAGAGAAAGAGAGAGCATTTATCGCGTAAAGAAATTGTTTCAAAACTTTTTTTACGCGTTTTTTAAGTTTCAAAACTTTTTTTATATTTGTCACCTTTCGTCGGGAAAATTTCGATAAATTATATAATTGAAAATTTTTAATGTTGTCGAGGATGTAAAAAAAAAAAAAAAATTTTATTCATTCGATGTGAGTAAAATAAATTTCGACATTTTTCTTTTTTTTTTTGGGATTTTCCAAATTTTATTGTTAAAATTAATCCGGGATTTTTTTTTTACAACGTAACGCGAATTCGGGTCGACACAAATTTAAAAAAAAAAAATTTCCTTTGACTTTTCCTTTTTCGTAAATTTATTAATAATAATAATAATAATAATAATAATATGATTAAATCGCAAATTTAATATTCATTTGTTTTCAGTACGTGGGTATCTTTTTTTTTTTTTCTTTGAATTTTTTTTTTTTTTGCTTCTTATCAATGTCAAATCCATTATCGATAAAGAAAACTATCACGTGATATCACGTACGGATGATATTTGTCAAAAGAAAAAATTTTGTTTTCGATTTTTTTTTTTTTTTGTTTTTGCGTTCAATTTTTTATTATTTCTTTTAATAATAATTAAACGTTCGTATGATGTTGATTTGCCTTAAGGGAAAAATGATGACGTCAGTGATGGGAATAAATATTATTATTATTTTTTTTCTAGAGTCACGTTTTACTTTAAGGTATTATGGGTCGGTATATGACTTTACATGTCGTGTCAGAAGTAATTTTTTTTTTTTTAATGAGTTTCAGTATTATTATTATTATTATTAATTTTTTTTTTCTAATTCGTGTGACGTCATATTACATTAACTTAAATTTTTCCACGGGCGACGCCATTTTTTTAATCAATGAAAAATTTATTAATGAGAAATTATTTACAATTATCGTTTGTCGATTGTTTTTTTTTTTTTTAATTCATCGGAAACGTTTGTTAATTTTATTATTATTATTATTTTTTAATTGTTGTATACGCCGCGTACTTTACGTATTTCACGTTAAATTCCAATAAGGTACACGCGTACTAAATTAAGGATGAATGGAGTGCATGCGTACCTGACGTAAATCAAGTTTTTTTCTTTAAAATGGATTACAAAATTTTTATTTAATTATAAAAAACGTGTTATTATTAAATTATTATTTATTCTTATTAATATTATTCATTGATTGATGAATCAATCGATCGATCGATCGATTAATCGATTTTACGTCCCTCTATAAACGCAGACACAAATTAAAAAATTCGTACCTGAAAATTTTTCGAAAAAAAAAAGTTTATATTTAAAACGCGTACGCAATTGTATCTCGCTTTGAAGTGAATTATTTATTTAATTAATCAGTACCGTATTAAGAATTTTTTTCGAGAGAGTTTTTTTTTTCATTTAGTTTTCTCTTTTGCTTTCTTTCCCATAAAACAAAAAAAAAAAGAAAGAAAATGAAATGAAAATTTTCCACAAAAAAAATTATAAATTTGTTATAAATTCAAAAAATCGTGGAAATAAAATTATAAACAAAAAGAAAAACAATTGTAATTATATAATTTTCAAGGTGAATAAATAAATAATCATTTGTAAATTTAAAAAAAAAAAAAAACAGGTATTAAATCCACCATTTCAGGTATTATAAATAAATAATGTGAGAAATGAAAAAATTTTTTGAAGAAGGAAAAAATTAAATTGTGAATTTTTTTTTTTTAATTTTGAAAAACAAAAAAAACAACGTGAAAGTATACTTAATACTTATACTGTTAAATTTGACGTCACAGGTACATAAACCGTATTATTATTTTTTAAAATCATCGTCTGTTTTGCTCTTGTGTTTGTGTGCGTGTATGCAAAAACAAAATTAAATTTCGAATAAAAATTTTTTTTTTGCAAATTCAGGTTTTTACAAGAAAATAGTCAATGAATAAGAAAATATTCGAACCTGAAATTATTTGATTGACGTCCGTGAGCGCCCAAGGACAAAATGAAAAAAAAAATTCACGCAAAACCTTAATTTGATTTTTCAGGTTTTTCTCTCTCGATCTTTCTCACTAACGTCAGAGTAACGTAATTATTACCCTTTTTTAATAGATAATTGCAGGTACTATTATTATTATTATTATTATTATTATTATTATTATTATTATTATTATTATTATTATTATTATTATTATTATTATTATTATTATTATTATTATTATTATTATTATTATTATTATTATTATTATTATTATTATTATTATTATTATTATTATTATTATTATTATTATTATTATTATTATTATTATTATTATTATTATTATTATTATTATTATTATTATTATTATTATTATTATTATTATTATTATTATTATTATTATTATTATTATTATTATTATTATTATTATTATTATTATTATTATTATTATTATTATTATTATTATTATTATTATTATTATTATTATTATTATTATTATTATTATTTTATAAAATTAAAAAATCTGACAACAGATTACCGTATGAAAATCCTTTTAATTTTCAAAAAAATTAAAAGGATTTTCGCATCTGCCCTCTAACCCTGTACCTGTTGCTCTCTCTCTCTCTCTCTCCCCCTCTTCTTCTCTTCGTTTTTTCTCCTCTTCCCCCTTTTCCCTCTCTCCCAACTTGTTTTTTTTTCCATTCCAGAATTTTTGGAAATTACGTACGTATGTACGTTCATTCTCACGACCTTTTCCTTACATTTATTTAAATTTTCTTCTTACCTTTTTTATTATTATCATTATTATTATTATTATTAATTAAAAACGTTTTTATACCTGCGTCATGATATCACATCATCGTATTTTTTTTTATTTATGTCAAATTACCAAACGTGTAATTTAGGTTAAACCTTAACGTTTGCCATTTTTTTTTTCAAATTCGGTTCGAATGTTGTAAAAAAAAAAATGATGATAATGAGAACTCAATTTGCAAACGTGCGGTGCGTGCGTGTGCACGTGTGTGTGGGTGTGTGTGCGCGCGTAGGTTTCGTTAATACCCCAATAAAAATTTTTTTTTCCTTTATACGGTTCTTACGTATTATTATTATTATTATTATTATTATTACTCACTTTTTTTTTTTTGAATTTACGTCAATGGTTCGATTGGAAAGACGTGCGGATGTTGGGGGG
>NW_002987178.1:2622-7299 GCF_000006295.1 Pediculus humanus corporis | reverse complement strand
ATGTTGTTGTTATTATTATTATTATGATTAACATTTTTCTATTGTTACTTAACGTTATCTATTGAATGATAATTAACTTTCTCTTACGTAAAGGAAAAAAAAATGCGAGTTTTTTAATTTATGTAAATTAATATGTAATAATTATTATTATGATTATTATTATTATTATTTTTTGTATGAGTTTTGAGTCATTAATACTACTACGACCGTTATTGACCGTCTGCGAATTTTCCGGTTAATTATTTACGTATATCGTCGAAATAATAATAATAATAAAAATAATAATTTTCCCGGTCGAAATTAAAACATGAATTATAAATGTAAATGTGAAATTTTTTTTCTTTTTTTTTGGGGGGGTGGTGAAGGGGGGGGGGAAATAGTCAAAAATTATTGGAATGAATGAATGAAAATTTTTTTTTATTTTTAATCATTAAAATCGGATATGATTCGAAATTTATTTTCTTTTTTTTTGAGGGGGGGGGGGGAAATTTACAAATGAGATTTTTATATCTTTATTTGGGGGGGGGCAAGGGAGGGAAACATCGTTGAAACAAACATAAAAAAGGGGGGCTTATGTGGAGAATAAAATAAAAAAAAACGAGTTTCTTTGTAAAGTAATGATAAAAAAAATTATTATTTAAAGTGAACGGAGTTTATAATAAAATTTCAATGAGAAAAATTTAATAATGATAATAATAATAATATGTGTGACCGAAATCGAATAATTCGAATGTGGGGAGAAAGAGAGAGAGAGAGAGAGAGAGAGAGAGAGAGAGAAAAATTGTAAGTAATTATGGTCATTTTACGATCGTCGGAAGCCTCCTCACATTTCTAAATTCCCCGAGGGAAATTTTTTAAAAACAAAAACGGAGACACGAACGGGAAAATTTTTTTTTAACGAAAAAAAGAATTATCCGTTTTGTTGGACAACCTGCATTTCCCTCTCCCCTCAAAAAAAATTTTAAATTCACGAAGAATCGAATAACTAAAACCTGGAACGAATTTTGAAATACTTCATCACATCGAACATCGGGACTTGTCGCGCATGTAAATGATAATGATGATGATGATGATAATAATAATAATAATAATGATAATAATAATCATCGTAACGAAGATGATCTTTCATCAATTTTTTTTTTACTTTCAATTCGAGTTTAAATTAGTAGAAAGTAATTTTTTTTTTAAATACGTAATTTATCCCGCGCGTTGTTTATCTTTATGAAAAAAAAAAAACGATTTTAGTAATTAATAATAATGATGATAATAATAATAATAATATTAGTATAAATAATGTAATAAGGTAAACATTATATTATATTATAAAATGGCCGATAGGTTAATAGGTGGGTGAGAGTTTAAAACCCGTATTTTTTTTTTCGTATTTAAAACGGGAAGAGGGGAAGGGAGAAGGTGTTTTAATATTATTATTATTAATAATTATATAAATAAATTAATTTGAAAATGTTTTGATGATGATTTATTTGTATTGACTTTTCACGTTTTTTTTTTTGTTTATGATAAAAATCAGGAAGCCAACTTAAAAAAATTTTTTTTTTTTTATAAACGGTGAGAGTAGTATTTTACTAAATTTGTAGGTTTGACAAACGCTTGAGGGTTGTTAATAATTTTTTTTGGGTAAAGTAGGTGAAAAGTAAATAACGAAGGAAGTAGCAGAAGAAAAAACCATCGGAAGAATTAAAATCAAAAAATTTATGAAAGTGGTTTTTTTTTTTTTTTAACGGTCGCAAAAACTCATTAATTACTTATGCGGGAAAATCAACGGTAGCAAAAGTATAAAGAAAAACATTTTATGTCGATTTTTTTTTTAATTTGACGTCATACCAAATTAAATTGTAATTTAATTGGAAATTTATTTCGTACTCCGTGACGAATTTCAATTCTTTTTCCTTTTTTTCTCTTCCGACGGGAATTTTTTTTTTTTTTTTGTTAGTCATACAAATACGTCTGCTATATATTTCGATTATTATTATTATTATTATTACTTGTTGTTTTCGATGAATTAATTACGATGGATCTCTTATTCCGGTAATTTTAAATTTTCCAGTTATTTTCCAGTTATTATTATTATTACTTCGCTTTTTACTTCGTGAAAAATCGTTATTAGTAAACGGAAAAATATTAAATTTAATTATTCTTTTTAATTATAGATGGCAGTAATTGTTGACAATAAAACCTGATTTTTTTAGGTACGTTTTAATTTAATTCATTAAACAAACGTAAGAGTTCGCTGAAGTAAAAAAAATTTTCAAATTCAAATTATTTATATAATAATTTCTTTTGTTTAACAGATCGTTGTAAATTTACAATTTGTTAAATGTTTTAAGTAATAATAATAATAATAATAATAATAATAATAATAAAATAATAATAATAATAATAATAATAATAATAATAATAATAATAATAATAATAATAATAATAATAATAATAATAATAATAATAATAATAATAATAATAATAATAATAATAATAATAATAATAATAATAATAATAATAATAATAATAATAATAATAATAATAATATATATATATAATATATAATAATAATAATAATAATAATAAATTCGCAATCTAGCCTGCCTACCTACCAACCTACCTACTTTTTGAACTTCTATATTTCACCTAGTTTAAAAGGCCATTTAACAGATCTTGTTGATCTTCTTATGGAATATTAATGACATTTTATTTTTTATTTTGTAATAAAATAACATTTTAATTAAATACATACATAAATTATTTATTAAATTTTTAAAATGGAAAAAAAATTCTCGGAAAAATTTTCTTATGAAAAAAAAAAAAAAATGGGGAAGAAAAAGTGACGTCGTCGTTTTGTGTCGTTTGTTGTTGTTTCCCACATTGTTTTGTCAAAATAATGACAATAAAATAAAAATATTTACATTTAAAACGTTTGTTTATTCGAGAAAGAAACAAATAATAATAACGGAAACGGGAAATACACCGGAAACGAGAAATGTACCGGAAACGGATGAATGACAAACGTTGATGTAAAATAAACGACGATCGCGACGTTAAAGAGAAAAAATTTTTTTCTTCTTCTTTTCGTGATTTTTAATAAATAAGAATAAAAATTTTACGTATTTGATTTTTCACTTCCGGTTTATTTATAACGGTTTTAAAATGACGTCATTCGAATGTTCTTTTTATAAAAAAAATTTTGTCATTTGGAAAGTAGGAAAACTTTGTTACAATATTTTGCCATCTTTTAAAAATTTAAATTTTCGATCCGTAAAAAAAAAAAACAAAAACAAAATGGCGGTCGTTTTTTTTACCGTTAAAAAAATTTTGTTTTTGTTATTGAATTCCACGTAACACAATTTTCAGATAATAATAATAATAATAATAATAATAATAATAATAATAATAATAATAATAACAGTAAATTACATTTTTTCGGTTTTTTTTTGTGTACGTTTGTTTATTCGACTGCGTGTGCGGGTGTGCGCGTAGGTAGTAAAATAAAAAAGATTTCAAATTGAATTATGATAAATTGAAAATTACTTTTTTTCTTACCAATTGACAAAATGTCAAATTAATAATAATAATAATAATAATTAATTAATTAACAATAATTTTAAAAATATGTCTCCCCTTTTTTTTATTAATGTTATTAATTTAATATAAATATATGAATGATTTATTTATATTAAAACAGGGATAGATTGTTGATTGGGTCAAAGGTTATTCACCTTCATACCCATTTTCCTATTTAATTAAAAAATAAAAAATAAAATTATAGTTTTTTTTTTAAATTTTTTTTAATTGCCGCGTTTATAGACACGGACAAGATTTCCTTGTGCTTAAAAAAAAAAAAAATAAACTTTAAGTTATTAAATGTTTTTAATTTTATATCGAAAAAAAAATAAATAAAAAAAATTATTCGATTTGACTTTTTAAAAATTACGAAAAGGAAAGTTTCAACAAAAAATTTTCCAGCAAATTATTCTGGAATCGCACTCCAGAAAAAAAAAAAAACAAGAAAAATTTTATCAAAGAATTTGAATGTCACAAAATTGCGACAGAATTTTTTTTACTACATCGACAAAATGTTCTGAACACGAAAAATGTTTTAATAATTTTTTTTTTTTTTTAAACGTTACGAATAATAATAATAATAATAATAATAATAATAATAATAATAATAATAAATTATGATTTTGACATTCTGGGGTCAAACATTCAAATAATATTAATTTATATAAATATAAAGTGGGCTCATTCATCAAAAAAAATTATTTTTAATGTCAAAAAATTTTCTTTTTTTTATTGGCGACCATGAATTATTATTATTATTATCATCATCATCATTATTATTATTATTACTTACACCTGATTAAATTGGATTGTAATTAAATACTCACGATTAATATTATTATCAAATGAATATATATAAATAAATGAAAATTTTTTTAATTTATTAAATTATTATGATAATTTTTTGTATTTTTTTTGGGGGGGGGAGGGGGTAATATTTTTAGTTTAAAATGGCGGATTAATTAAAAAATTTAATTATGTTTCATTTTTAAAAGTTAATTAACTTTTTTTTTGTTTATAATAATTAATCTTAATCGATATTAATTTTTTTTTTCATTTAAAAATAAAAAAAAATTTAATCGAAAATTGGAAAAAAAAAAA
>NW_002987178.1:0-1332 GCF_000006295.1 Pediculus humanus corporis | reverse complement strand
ACGTGATGGAAAATGTCGCTTATTCTTCTGCTTTTAATTGTTTTTAATGTTTATTGCCTTGTGTCCGATGGTCGATTACCTAACAAGAATTAGAAAAAGAAAAAAATTTCGGGAGGAAGAAGAAGAAGAATGGAAAGTCAATCAAAAATGTTTTTTTTGTAACTTCCTTTTTAAATTCGTGACAAGACTCGAACAGGGATTAATTAATGATAACAAAAATTTGATAAGAATAAAAAAGGAAAGAAGGAAGGAAGGAAAAACCTTCGAAATTATTTTTTAGAGAATGAAAAAGTTAAAAGGAAAATATTTTTTTAAACGGTAACCATGCGCGTCAAAATTTTTTCTCCTTGGAAAAAAAAAACAAAATTCTAGAAAATTCTCCAGCGTTTACATCGTTCATAAACCGTAGAAAATAGATGTGGAAATAAAATTATAAA
The DNA here is from genome assembly GCF_000006295.1 of Pediculus humanus corporis. NCBI lineage: Eukaryota > Metazoa > Arthropoda > Insecta > Psocodea > Pediculidae > Pediculus > Pediculus humanus. The sequence continues at coordinate 895 of NW_002987178.1, read as the reverse complement.
GAAAAAATCCTTCAATTTATAATATTCATGGTCAAGACTAAAAAAAAAAAAAAAAAAAGTCACCGACACACTTGAAAAATATTATTAATAATAATAATAATAATAAATTTCCTTTGTATCTTCTTCCAAGAAATTTTTTTTCTTTTTTGTTTTGATTTTTTTCAAAAAAAAAAAAAAAAAAGCAGACGAATTTTTTTTTTATTCGCGTGCCAAAAACGTTAATTATCGTTCGATTAATATATAATAATAACAATAATAATAATAATAAAATGACAAAAAACAAGCCAAAAATTTTTTTTTTATTCGTTCGATTCGGTTTATTGGGTTTCTCGCAATTTCTCGTGAGGAAAATTTTCTTTTTTTTTTTTTTTGTTGTCATTTTCCTACGAATTAAAAATTAAATTAAATTAAATATTTTGTTCATCGTTTCCTGTTATTATCAATTATCAAACTGACGACGTTTTGCAATTCCGCCATTTTTTTTGTTTTTATTTTTTGGCACGCTTCATTTTTTATGTGATTCGTTTCATAATTGTATGTATAATCGATTGATGCGAGTTTGTTTGTACGTTTGTACGGTCCGTTACAAATAAAAATAACAATTTATTACCACTTAAATTTTTTTTTTGAAGAAAAATACACACGCGCACGCACACACGCATACACACACACATAAATGCGTTTTTTCTAAAAAAAATAATGGATATAATAAATATTAGGTCAGGGCTTATTAAGTTGAAGGTTTTTGTTACTTTTTTTTTTTTTTTTTTTTGGAATGAAGGCCCCCCAAGAGAGAGAGAGAGAGAGAGAGAGAGAGAGAGAGACAGAGAGAGGGAGAGAGAGAATAAAAATTATTAAGTATCCATAATTCGAGTAATAAAAAAAAAAAAAAAAT
>NW_002987179.1:130433-131745 GCF_000006295.1 Pediculus humanus corporis | reverse complement strand
AGGAAAAAAAGGGGAGGGAAAAGGCACCGGAAAAGGATCCATTACGAAAATATTAAATTAAAAAAAAATGCTCGCGAAATTCAAAAAATAAAATCTACCGTAAGCTAAACACTAAAACCTCAATACATATTTTTTTATTTTTAAATCCGGGTATTATTAATTTACAAAAGAAAAATAATTAAATTTAAAATAATATTAATAATTAAAAATTCTTAAAGTTATAGCAACCAACCCAAAAAAAAAAATATTCTAAATTAACGCTAATTTCTTTTTCTTTTTTTTATTAATTAATAAATTCCTTATTATTATTATTATTATTATTATTATTATTATTATTATTATTGCTATTCACCTTTGATTTTGATCCTTTGTAAGATTTTAAAAAATTATAAGGGGAGCTTCCGTTTTTTTACATACGTACGATTTGATTGCGATCGAGTTAAAATTTAAATTTCTTTATTATTATTATTATTATTATTATTTACGTGAATACTAATAAACAAATTGACCTTTTTGAACTCTGACCTCTAGCCATGAGCAAGGCAAAATAAATTTAATTAATAAAAATTTGTATTAAAAAAAAAAAAAAAGAAAATTATCATTCGCTTCGTGAAAACTTTTTTTTTATTTTATTTTTTTAATTTTAATTTATTTATAACGAAATCATCATTATTATTATTTAATAATAAAATAAAAAAATTTAAATAAAATAAAATTTTCTCTCTCTCTCTCTCTTTCTCACTTTCATCGGAAACTCGTAATAAAAAAAAAAAAAAAACTTGTTATTTATAGTTTTTAAAATTAAAAAAGTGAATTTTCATCCATATTGTTTTTTAAATTTGTTCTTCGATACAATTTTTTTTTTGACAAATTCGTAAACTTTTTTTTTTTTTTTTACTATTTTACCTAAACCCCCCCCCCCAAAAAAAAAAAAAAAAATTAAAAACAAGTTGACCTTGTCTAGCTCGTTAATATTTTCACTTTGATTTTTATATGTTAAAATTTCAAAGGGTCGTTTTGAATTTGTGAAATTATTTCTTTTTTTTTAAAAAAAAATTACTTTCGCTTCTTTCATCTATCTACTTTCAATTACTACTTTCAAAAATTTTTAATCAATAGAATGCAAAATAAAAAAAAAATTAAATGTTATGTATAATATTAAAATAATAATAATAATAATAAAAAGAGAAATTAGTCTAAAATTTATAACAAAAAATTATTCAAAAGGGGATAAAAACGGGGGATATAAACGACAAAATATTATTATTATAAATAATTCACCGAAAAGAATAGTAATAATAATAATAATAAA
>NW_002987179.1:126974-129230 GCF_000006295.1 Pediculus humanus corporis | reverse complement strand
AGAGAGAAAAAAAATTTATTTTCAAATTTACTCTTATCATTCTCATATTATAGTTTCAAAACAAAACAAATTTTTTTACTTTATCTTAGTTATTATCAGGTCACATATTGTTTACAAAAAAATATCTTTACCTATTTATTAATAAAATATTATTTAAATTTGTTTTAAATTATATAACAACATGTTTATAATCTATACAAGTATAATGATTAAAAACAAATCTTTGTTTCACTTTTTTTATTTAAATTCTAAAATAAAATCACTGAACCGTGTCATTTGTGTTATTTGTTCTTTGCATTAACAAAAAAAAAAAAAATTATCAATAAAAAAATTTCAAAGCCTACAACTACTAACTACTACACCTTCCATGAAAACATCATTCAAGTGTGTCAAAAAATAAAAATTTTAAAATTTTAATGGTTTTAAAATAAATAAAAAAATCTCAGGTAAAAATATATATAATCTTTTTGTGATAATGTCGGAAGAGTGGGGGGGGGGGTGAGAGAAGCAGATGAGTTTATTATTAAATATAAAAATTTTTTTTTATACTTTTTTAAAATTATTTCTTTGAAAACAATTTTTATTTAGAATCAAAAATTATTTTTTCTTCCTTGGTAAAGACAAAAAAAAAAAAAAGAGAAAAATTATTATTATTATTTTTTTTTAATTTAAACCACGTTAACGATTTATGTGTCAGTCACGCAAAATCACTGTAACCAATTTTCTTAAAAAAAAAAAAGGTTTTTTGTTGCCAAATTATTATTATTATTATTTTATGACAAATTTTAACAAAGGATAAATATATATATATACACACACTGTGGTTTTATCTTCTGCTACAACTAATTGATGTAATGATGGTCTTCTACCTATTCTGCCTTTTGCTTTTTGTTTTTTTACACACACACACCAATTATTAAACATTTTGTCAAAAAATTAATAATTGAAAACAATAAATAAACTCAACACAAAGTGAACTATAAGATTCAAATTATTATTATTAATTTCATTCATTCAGGCAATGTTTATTATTTATAATAATAATGACCTATAAATATTGTTTCAACAAAGTCAAAGAACTATAGCACATAATAAAGTAAACAAAATGCATTTGAAATTTAAAATAAACCTTAGTAAAAAGTGCAGTTTATGTTTTATTTACCATCATTGTTATCAAATAAATAAATATTATTAAAAATAATAATAACAATAATAATAATAAAAATAGGAAATTACCTTGAAAAATTTACATCCTAACCTCATCTTGTTACACTCGGTTTCTCTCACTCACGAAAAACTTAAACTTATATATTATTATTATTAAATAAAACGTATTTGTAAAAACAACAAACACACAAAAAAAAAGAAGAAAATGTTAAATTGCACTGTTATTTTCAAAATTCAAAACGTAACAATTAATTTGTCGTTTAATTAAAATAATAATATTAACAATAACAATTTCAAATAAACGAATTTTATGGCGGTTAAAAAAAAATGTCGGCGCGCGGGAGCTCGCGCGCGTGCGCGTGCGTGTGTGTGTCGCAGGAGATTTTTTTTTATTTTTATTTTTTTAAAGTTTTTTTTTTTTTACTCAAACTCATTAATGACCGTCATTACCTAAAATTACTTATTAAATTATTATACATTATCATTCGTAATAATAATAATTCATCATTCTAGCGTTTATTATATCTTTTAATTTTTAGAGTAAAATGATTATACTCTCTATGGAAAAATTTAATGTAAACCGTTTTCCCCCCTTTCCCATTAACTTTTACTTTTTGCAATTTGATTATCATTTTAATCAATTATTACGTATATATATATTATTAAAACATAAAGTATTATTATTATTAATGAATGAATGAATGAATGAATGAATGATTTTATTATTTTATTAAAAAAATTAAAACTTCATGTTTAAAAAAAAATTGATTAGAGAAACAATTTTAAAACATTAATTAATTAATTTTTTTTTTTTTAAACAAAGGAAAATAATTAATCTCCACATTCTACTTATATAGTTAATTAATATTTTTACACGATTATGGCCTACGTGTGTGTGTGTGTGTATATATAAGAAACATGATATTATTTTAAACAATAAAAATTTTATTTATGTGATACTCAAAAAAAAAAAAACAAGTTTTTTTTTTATGTGTCTTTGTAATTACGTTAGAAAAAATTCATTAGACAAATAGTAGTCAATTAGTGTCATCAGTGATGATGATAATGCTTATTATCAAGGTAAAAAAA